>NW_020537758.1:8284799-8305964 GCF_003426905.1 Ctenocephalides felis | reverse complement strand
ATTTAAAACAAGACTATACTTAATCCGTCAAAGTTGATATATGTGCACTTATTAACTTGAAACTATTATTATATATACAGATGTGTCAAATGATTTGAAAATTAGCCTATATTATTTACCAAAGTACAAGTAACAAATTGTGTAATAATAATTGTTTAAATTTTTTTGCTGGTTAAAGAAAAATAGTTTTTAACAAAGTCCGGTCAAATGTGTAATAGGGCGGTTGTCGTCAACCTGGAACGACGTGCCAAACCAGGTTAAAAGCACAAAGCGCAGAAAGTCTGGGAAAAAGAGAATACTTGTAAATATTACATGAAAAAAATATTTTAAAATTATTCATTTTTTAAATAATCTGTAAAATTAGATCTAAACGCAAAAACAAAACAATTACTTGATGAACATGCTATATAATTGTTACAAATTTATTTCGTGTAAAAAAATCTTTGGTTGAACTGTACTATTAGTTTCAAAATGCTGCAATTTTGGTATTAAATAAATACTAAAAATTTAAAAATTTATATACCAATAGATTTTTCATAAAAAAATGTTAACGTGGCATTCTATAATTGAAAAATTGGTTTTGATAGGTAATTGAGAAAATTTGAAAAGCGTCCGAGCACTAATTTATTATTTGATATAAAACAGTATTAAGATTTTCCTAGTTTATTTGAAACTTTTGGCACTAGGTAACTAAAATATTGATAAATTTTGTGTAAAAATTACAAAAACATTTGCACCGGTAGTTTTATTTAAAAAAATCCTACCACTCATGCATACAAAATTGCAAAATTTTATTTACACAATCACAAATCAAATTTTTTTTTAGCATCCATTAAATACAATATAAAATTTCTGATACTTTCATTCAAAATTTCTGATAATTTAGCAAATATCATGTTCCCTATTTACCAAGTTTCTCGAACAAATTCCAATTTCCTTGCCCCGAAATTAGCAGTTCACCTTTTCCAAAGGAATTTACAATTTCGTCGTTACGAAGCTCGATGTCATGAATATAAATTTGATCCAAGGATTCAGGATCCAGGATTATATATTCTGTGTCTGCATAATAAATTTGACAGATGAGAATATGTAGTGTTGGTAATAATTTAGATTTTGCATCGAAGACAGGATAATGGTAATAATAAAATCTGGTCGGTCGTAAGGAAATTAAGAAAAACACATAGATAAATTAATATATATATCATATATATATTTTATATATATATATGTATATATATATATATATATACGTGCATGTGTGTGTGTGTATTGCAATTTTCATCCCTTATTCTGTGGTGTTTTTGTGGTATTCGAACGAAATGTAAGAAATGTTCCCCACAAATTCCACCAAAAGGGAATGTCCGTCGGTTTTTGCCAAATTTGTCAAATATTTTTCATTAAAAAAAATTTAATTGCATATGTCACACCCAAAATAAATACTTAAACTAAATGAAAATTTATTTTTAAATTATATAACCTTGTGGCAAGTTGTTGTAATGTCCAAAAATGCAATACGAGATTTGCTTATGACTAATATAATTAATATTAATATAAAAAATTTATATAGGTAATATTTAGAATTAATATTTTTCATATATTTTATATACCTATATAATTAGTTTAGAAAAACAAAATAGAATAAATAATTTTAAAAAAATTCACACTTTTAAATTTAAAAAACGCTTACCAAAAGTTGTAGAATACTTAAAGAATTTTGAAATATTATTTTGCACGGTACTTTATTCCAAATTTTGATGATTTTTTGAAACTAAACCACTTTTCGTAGGCCTGTAATAGTTCAGAAAGTTTATTGAAAATTTCCAGATGGATTTTATGAAAAATTTTTTTTTAAATAACTATAATGATGATTAAAAAAATATCAATTTATAGAAAATAATTTCTTCAAATTCTAGTGTAACTTTAATAATTTCCTCCAAACTTTCAGACTTGATTCCTGAGTTTTCGGAGATCTTTTTAATCTTTCATTCGGATTCATAAAATATAAACTTTAATAATCCGAGACTTTTGGGAAATAATAAATTGTTATAAAAGTTGCATTTGGAGCGGAAAAGAGGACCGTTATTAAGTGCAGTATGGAAAACGGCTGAAAAACGACTTCTCTAAAGTTTTCGGGGAAGATCTTGATTATAAAATCATAGTAAACGAGTAGAAATTATAATAGAATAATAAAGTATAAAAATATCACCACTAAATTTTGGTAAAACATACTTAACGCACAAAAATACACCAGTTTTTGTTTCTAGTATAAGTATGGATTTTTTTGTTATTTCGTGGTTAATTTTTCTCAGAATCCTTTCCAATTTTTTTCCGTATACCACAAATGCTTTTGTGTATCTGTAGATAATTATATTTAAATATAAAATTGGCCATTTTAAGACTTTTTTGCCTCTTTTTAAACTCGCAGACTTCTTCTAATGAGTATACATGGAAGAGCAGGTGCAAAATGCATCTTTGCACAATCTGTGCAGATGTTTCTTTTTGCATAATCATTGAATAACTGTATGTATATATATATATATATATATATATATATATAAGTGTTTTGGAATAAAATGAATCGAAATTCTGTTAGTTAATCAATTTAAACTCGAACAGTAGAAATCTTGATTGGATTCTTAATTAGTGCTCCCAATAAAACAGAATCAATTTGTTGACAATTAGAATTTTAGATTTCAGAAAACGGATTCGAAATCCAACTTTTGTAACACATATATACATATAAAAATAGACTTAGTCAATCAGAATTAGATAATTAGATACAAATTTCAATTACTAAGTTTCAAATTCATTTTGCCTCTGATGGTTTTCCTCCAGATTTCTTTCCCTAAAGTGAATTTATCGATTCTTTTCCATTGAATGCAAGCTTTTATTATATAACGTTTATATAAAATCGTAAGTGTGTCATGTATTGAAAAGAAAATATAAGATTTAGCAGATTGCTAAAGCCAATGATTTCAACTCAAGAATTCTTTTGTACGTTCGTCTTAAAGAATTTCTACATGGATTCATCTTCAAGAAAGACATAAATGGCTATCTAGGAAAATTATTGATAGAATTGTACAAAAATTGAATTGAGCAACTACTGTTTTGAGAAAATACTGTTTTTCTATTTCAATTTAATTAAATTAAAACATAAAAGATGTTTATATATAACTATCATCCGGACCTATCCCACGTAACAAAATGATTGAGGAAATTATTATGATTAATATGCGGATGTTATGCCAACGAATTGACCCATAATACTCTCGTCTCCCCTATTTTAAAAATAATTAGAACAGATTGCAATTTATTAAGAGTTGCATCCGCCAATTTGAAATGATATATTATATATACTAGCTGACCCGACAAAGGTTGTTTTGCCATATAAAAATATTTTTAACATTAAAAATTTACAAAAAATATAATCCACTTTACAAGCGATTATGTATACAATTTTTGTGTGTCGGAAAATATTAAAATCCGGCAATGGGATTACATAAGAGAAAATTGTAGAAATGTAATAAAACAAACTAATACAACAGATTGTATAATAATTAGTCACGCGATGTTGGACTCGAAGCGATTTTAGATTTAATGACTTTTCGCCCTTTATCGGAAAACTAAATCGGAAAAGTTATAATTCATAACTGCCCTAGTAGTAGTAGTACTAGTTTCGATTTATGATAGATGTTTCAGATTTTGCGATAGAACTTCTCCCAGGACGATAAATCTGAATTTGAACTTGTTCTGGTCTGACATAATCTTTTATCAAAAAACAAAACTTTTAGTTAAAGACAGAAACATCATCAGTTATTAAAACCAATTAAAATTTTCCAACATATAGAGTATATATATGTCCTCAACTAACAATGATATATGAATTCATATCTCATATCGCATATCTCGGCTCCGATGTGATGTTATTTCAATGTTATATGAAATAACATACACTAGTGTCATTTGAAAATTATGAAATAACATAGAAACGAAGTAAAGGTGCCTTTTGGAATAATATTTTTGTACTAGCCATAGAGCGAAACTCATATTTCTCTCATTAATCGACATATGAAGGATCGTGGATAGCCTAGTTTGTTATTAATAAATTAGTTTGAATAAATTTTAGGTAATGGGATTGATAAATAATATTTTTGTAATGTGTAATAATAATATTAATTAAAACTTGCATTCTTTTGTAGCCCTGGGAAATATTTTGAAGTTGAAATTTGCTAAACCTACTAGGTTTAGCAAATTATATTGGGATGTACTTTGTTCAGAAAATTATCAATATCTTTATTTATAGCCGGAATTTTTGAAATGTGGATATGCAGTTTTATAATATATGCATATAGTACTTACATACTATAAATACAAAATTGTAGTGCACACGGTGCGTCTTGAAGAGCTCTTTAAAACCACAGTATTTGCTTTCAAATTATATTGGGTAAAGCATTAGATACTTTGTTCAAAAAATTATTAATATCACTATTTAATGTTCAAAATTTATAAATCTGAATATGTAGTGTTAAGGTCGATGTATGTAGTTGTAATATATTAAAAATCCAATGATGTAGTTCAAACGGTACGTCCTGAGGAGCTTTTTGAAAAGCACAATATTTAATTCCATATAACGCAACTAAAGCATTAGGTCATCATGTACTTTGTCTAGAAAATTATTAATATCTATATTTATCGTTAAAACTTTACAAATTTGGATATGCAGTATTATATTAGATGTATGTAGAAGTAGCATACTATAAATACAAGAATGTAGTACAAACGATACGTCCTGAGGAGCTTCTTGAAAACACAGTATTTACATTCGATTTACAGTATATTTTACAATAACATGTATATTGTGAAGAAAATTATTATTTTTTTCAATATAGCTAAAACTTTAATAATTTTAATATGCAGTTTTATACTAGATGTATATAATAGTATTATACTATTAATACACGGTTGTAGTGCAAACGGTGCGCCCTGAAGAGCTCTTTGAAAACTACAATATTTTTATTCGAATTATAGAACCTATAGCTTCATGTACTATGTTCAGAAAGTTATTAATATCTTTTATCTAATTTGTAATTGGAATTTTTAAAATCTGGATATGCAAAATTATAATAGATATATCAAATAATAATATACTATAAATGCAATGCTGTAGTGCAAACAGTACGACCTGAGGAGCTCTTTGAAAATCACAATACATAATTCAAAGATCATTATTATGTTCTTTGGTAGGAAAATTATTAATATCTTCAATTATAGTTAGAAATTCACAAATCGGGATATGTAGAGTTGTTTTAAATAGATTTAGTAGTATCATAGTGCAAATACATAATTGTAGTGCAAACGGTACATCCTTAGGAGCTCTTTTAAAACCACTGAAATTCTATTCGGATTGTAGTACCTATATCCACATGTACTACCTCCAGAAAGGCATTAATATCTTCATTTCTAGTTAGAATTCTAAAAATTTGGATATGCAGAATTATAATAGATATATCTAATAATATCATACTAAAAATACAAGGATGTAGTTCAAACTATGCGTCCTGAGGAGCTCTTCTAAAACCACAGTATTTATATTCAAATTAGAGAAGGCACTTCAATTACAGCATCATCATGTACTTTGTTCAGAAAAGTATTAATATCTTCATTTATAGTTGCAAATGTACTAATATAAATATGCAGTATTATACTAGATGTATCTAGTAGTAGTATACTATAAATACACGGATGCAGAATAGTCGGTGCGTGTTAAAAAGCTCTTTGAAAATCACTAGAAATCTACACAAATTATATACTTAAAGCAGTACATCAGCATGTACTTTAGTCAGAAAATCATAAATATCTTTTATTTAAGATGGAAATTTACTAATATTTTCACACAATTTTATAGTAGAACTAGGCATTCAAATTATACTAAAAATATTAGTTTGTATTAGCATCAGAACGTCCTGAAGAGCTCTTTGAAATCTATCCAATTTCCATTTAACAAAAAGTGATTGTTTTGACTAGCGTCACCGGATATATTTTTTCAAACAAATTTACGACGCCTAGTTTTAATCTATTGTTATGTATTTTTTTCTATAAAACATTTTTATTATTTTCATTCAGATCACAGAACAATAGTTTCAAATGATACTAGTGATAGTTTGTTTGAAAATAGACCGAGGACAGACATAATAATTGGTAGATGAAAATTAAAACATTATAAAGAGATTTTTTTAATTTTTAATGTTAATGAATATTTGAACTAGTACAGAGTCAAATAACCAAATGAATAATAAATTTACTACTTCAAAGCAAAAACAATACTTTTCTAGTGCCGGTGATTTACTGTAAAATTCCGACCGAGAATAATCCCCAGTAAAATATTGGAATATAAATACAGAGTCATCAAAAACAATAACATAATCATAGTGTATGATAAATATATCAAAATAAATATACGACTCTGTCGGAGTTCGTATTGATTTATTGTCGAAATAATAGCTCTCTGTATAGTTAGCTATTATTTATATTAGCCGCAAAACGAAAAACAATATTGTACAAACAGAAATAATAGACTCATAAAAAATTTAAATGATATACGAAATATTTTTTGATGCCAAACTAATTTAAAAAAAAAATATTGTACATCTTTGTAGAGCGTTATGAAATATGTTTATTTGAGCCACATTGATTTATTTCAATATTTATTATTTTTTTAATTCGTATTTTTTCAATAATGAACTTTTACTTATATACATCTTAAATACAGATTTGTAATTTAATATCGTAAATTTTAGAAAAAATTATACCTCTGTTAAAATAATATTTTGTTCGAATATTTTTCTTCAAGTGTTTGACTAAAATGCAATACTTGTATATATCGTCTATATCTTTGAAACCGTTCGTTTGATATGAATAAAGTATTTGGAAAACTTGTTCAAAATTAGGCAATCTAAAATATTTTCTTATACTCTAGAATCCTACAGCAACTTGGTGTACTCTTAAATGTGTCTTAAATGTTCACACAAAATCTTGCCTCTTGTATTCTGATTGAAGTGCAATACTTGCATAAATCGTCTATATCGCTAAAACCATTCGTTTTATATGAATCAAATATTTGGGAAACTTGTTCAAAATTGAGTGCTTTGAAACTTTTTCTCATAGCACAAAACCCTATAACAACTCGGTGTACTCTTAAATGTGTCCTAAATGTTCAAACAATATTTTGCATCTTGCGTTCTGACTAAAATGCATTACTTTTGAATATCTTAAGTATATTTTAAACTATTTGATCAATTTTAATGAAGTCTTAGAGATATATGTTCTACATACATATAAAAATATATATTTCCAAAAATGTTCCAACAAATAGGATCTTGTCTAGCAAAAACAAATCTGTTTAGTTAAACTAGTTCAGTTTTATTTCCAACATTTAAAACTCTACTTGTTTGCACTTTATCTTCCCAAAGGCAGCATTAAATTTCCAAGTATTTTCCGCAAAATAATTCCTGTAAAGCTGCAGAATAATAATTAAAGTTAAAGCAAACATAAAACAGCTGCTAAAAAAAACTTTACATACAATAAAAATAAAGCTACAAAAACTACTTAGAACAAAATTTTCTATCATATAGTATATAGAATTTCCTACCATACAGTATTCTCTATTTCTGTTTCTATATATTTTAATTATCGTTGACTGTTAAAGTAATAAAATCTATAGTCTTTTACTTTTTCCTTCAGAACAGACGTTTGCAATAAAATCTTTCACAAAACTTTATAATCCTGAGATTATTTTAATCGCTGCCATAACTATAGTCAGAATTAACTGCTGGCAGTTAAATTGCAATTCTCATTGCAAGTGAGATCTGTTATTTTATGAGAAAAAGAGATTAAATGCCTCTAAAGTCGAACACTGAGGGCTAAGGGGTAAAGGACACAAAATACATCTTTGGTTTACCAAGAAATCAAACTGGCAAAAAGCAAAATTTTGTTTAGACATTTAAGGGACAATTAAGAGTACACGCAGGTGTTGTAGGATTTTGTGGTATGAGAAAACTTTTTAGATTGCCTAATTTTAAATAAGTTTTTCTAATACTTCATTTATATCCATAAAATGGTTCAAAAGATATAGACAATATATACAAGTACAGCATATTAGTCACAACAGAAAACAGAAAATGTTGTTTGAATATTCAAAACACATTCAAAAGTATACCAAGTTGGTCTAGGTTTTTGTACTATTAAAAAAAGTTTTACATTATTTAATTTTCAATAAATTTCTCGAATATTTCAATCAAATTAATCGAACGGTTTAAAAGATATATAGGATATATACAAGGGTTGCATTTTAGTCAGGCTGCAAGAGACAAAATGTTGCTTGAACATTCAAAAAAAAATTAAAAGTACACCGAGTTGTTGTAGGGTTTTGCACTACGCGAAAAAGTTTTACATTATTTAATTTTGAACAAATTTCCCAAATACTACAATTAAATTAAATGATTGGTTTTAGAGATATAGACGATTTATACAAGTTCTGCATTTTAGTCAGACTGCAATAGGCCAAATGATGCCGGAACATTCAAAAAACATTTAAGAGTATACCGAGTTGTTGTAGGGTTTTGTGTTATGAGAAAATGTCTTAGATTATTTAATTTTAAATAAATTTTTCAAAGACTTCATTCATATAAATCAAATGGTTTAGAAGATATAGAAATATTTAGACAAGCATTACAGTTTATTTAATACATTTCATACTTTCATACATTTATTCATACTTTTAACACTTCAATACGTAAAAAGTTTAATAATTTTCCAAAAATAACTAAAAAATTGAAAATCAATATTTTGCTTCAAATTTCAGTTTAATACAAAGCTTGTAATACACTTTTGATTCGAATTTTGTGATATTTTGTATTATTTATTAAGTTTTTTTCACATCTCTATAATTTTCTACATTTAATTTGTTTTTATTTATTTCATTATAATATGTAACTTTATTATAAATTAATAATTTAAATTTTCAATATTTTAATAACATTTATTTTGTTTATTTACAGGTATGTACTGGTTTTATCATTAAGGGCCCAATTTATATGAAAATTTGGTAAGTTCTCTTAGATAATTAAATTTTCTCTTAATAAAAATCAATCAAAATTAAATCTTCTCTTATATAAATCAGTTATTAGTATATTATATTTTATTATCAACTAATTTGAATTGTGCCTATTGGCAAGTTGCTGATGGATTAATTAAATTAAATATGAAATGAATAATAAATAAATTAGAGACAATGGTAATAATACGTATATGTAGGAATCGATGTATTCAAGAAAACTCTAAAAAAATTCTAATAATTATAAATAAATATATATAAAAAATTAAATTTTTCTTATATAGATCAATTATTATTAGTACATTATATATATTAAATATTTTAGTTCAGGTTTTGAGCACTGTTGTTTAGTTTACGACATCATAAATATATTTTTATGGAATATTTTCACTCCCGTATCTAAATTTTTTCACACAATTAATCTCATATAATATTATAGGCGTTTCTTTAGAAAAACACGCCCGAGGCATAAATCTTCGAATTCATGTTAAAATTATTCAAAAATAATTACTTGAGCTTCACGTTTCACGGAAAGGTGATTTTAAAGATACGATCTGAATCGTAATTTTTTTGTTGAGACAGTCTTAAAATAAAGTAAAATAAAAGTCGTCGAAATATGCACACTGAAGGATCATTATTAGCAAAAAAATATTCAGTAAACAAAGTTCTATAAACAATTTCAATAAACTTTAATTATTTAATAGTGATATTATGCTATGTACATGTTACTTTTATATTATTTTTTTAATGTGTGTCTAAGACAACTAATTTAATTAAACTGTGTATTCTCAAAACTCTATTCTGGTGCAAAATCTCTTGGCAAAACTTGTTTAATAAAGAGAAAAGCAAAAGCCTAGCCCAGTTTTTGATTATATATATATATATATATATATATATATATATATATATATCAGGTATATTTGTATGCACAAGTGCTTACTGCACAGATTTCTTACTATGCAAAGTCGACACTACTAGACAAATGTTATGCAATATATAATGTCTTATAGACAGGGTGCTAGAAAGAATCGAATGAATTACTAAGAAACTTTTAAAATTGTTACTATATTATATTGAATTATTGACTTAGCCCATTATTCTTAAATTTTAGTTGATAAAATTATATTTTAGGATTTTTGTTAAGATCATGAACTATATCATCATAAAAGTTTGTTATCTAGAAAATTTTTCTTATGTCCGAAGCAAGCATTTGAATGAAATTATTTTTTCATAATGTTCTTTCAAATAAAAAAGAAGAAAATATTCAGTTTTTCTACATAGCACTTTTATAAAAAATAATTTGACAGACTCTCTCTAAACTTACTTAGACTCTATACAAAATTTAATTAAAATTGTTTTTATATAAATATTTTTTCCACTTTAAATTAAGAAGACATTTATGAGAATTGAAGAGAATAAGTGTTTTAAAATTATATTAATATTAATTAATTAAACTTTTTAAACGTTTTAGGATTTATGGGAAAATCTAGTATTTATATGCACTTTCTTGCTTCAAAGAAAATAAAACATAAAATTATAAAATCAGGATTTTCTGGTAAAATCATAAATTTCTCATACTGACAATTTTTAAAGTCAAAATTTGAAAAAAAAAAAACAAACAAAATGTTGTAAAATCTGTCAGGGTCAAAATTTAGATATTTTTAATTAATTGGTATATTTTAATTTAACTTAAACGTATAAAAAACACAATTTTTCCAAAATGTTATCATAAATTCACATACAGTGAGGTTGCTTAAGTCGTACTCCCTGAAAAAATTACACTGTAAGTTTTAGTCCAATTAAATTTAAAAAAAAAATCGGTATTCATTCAATCTATAATTTGTTAATTTTATTATCAACAATGTCTGAAATTTTAATTTTTAAATATATCAAGTTACGATTGAGTAAAAAGTACAAAAAAACTTAGAAAAAAGGTTTCAATTTTTTCCAAAATGTTATCTATGATTATGAGTTTACATACTTGAGTTGCTTAAGTAAAATGTTGAATTAATTAGTGCAAATAAATTAATAGAAAATTTTTGGCATCTATTGAATTTTCATATGTTGACTTATTATCAACATTTACTGAAATTTTAATTTTTACGTATATCAATTTAACGTTGTATAAGGGCTCCAGTTATTTATTTGTCGAAATTATATCTGTTATTATGAGGTTGCTTAAGTCGTACCTCTTGATAAAATAATGCTCTAATTTTTAATGCAGTTAAATTAAAGGAAAGTATGAGACAATTATTGAATTATCATTTATATGGTTTATTTCTATCAATATTTACAAAAATTTTAATTTTTTATTATGAAATTATTTTATTATCGAAAATATTTATTTTTGGGTTGCTTTAGACGTACCTACTACTAGAAAACTATACAAAATGACAGGGTGAAGGTTCAGTATGTACTTTTTCCCACACATGTGTAAGTTTTCATATAGGTTATACAAAAAAAAAGTTGAATCTAACTTAAAATTAACAATACATCTTATAAAAAAATTAAATGACGCATACTTAAAGATTATAGTAGAAACTCGTTAACTAAACAACAGTGCTCACGACTAAAAAATCCAACAACGCAACAAAATACTTTTGTTATGGATTTTCATTTATACATTAAAACTGTTGAATCTAACTTTAAATTAACGATGCATCTTATAAAACAATTAAATAACGTATACTTAAAAATTATATTAGAGTCTCGTAAATTAAACAACAGTGCTCACGACCAAAGAGAACCAACAATGCAGGAAAATACTTTTGTCATGGATTTCTAAACTTTGACGTTTATTTCCCTATAGCAACGCGGTAAGAATCAAGGTTTTGGCTGGTTATGCATTTTTTGACCTTTACTTTCAAATATACTATGAATAAGCTTGACAAGAGCCAGAAATAAAGTCTATTATTATTGATTACGGCTTGCTTATGAATAAAGAAATAAACTAGTGGGGTGGGTGGCATCGTGCCTTAAGGCAAATTGCTGGAACTTCCCGTACCGTAACGAAATGTTCGAGGAATACTGAATGTTTTCAAATAGATTATTATAAATATTGTAACATTGTCTAATATTTATAAGAATTATATAAACTGAATTGCAAAGTTGAAATTATTTGTTTCAACAAAAAACTAAAAAAAAAAAAAAAAAAAAATCGAACAAAAATTTTTTTTCAAAATCAATTATTTTGTTAAGACAAGCAGAAAGTTTTTTGAATCATTCAAATCGGACGCTTAGTTCTCTCAAAAACTGCCATTTTTTACATATTTAGCTCCGTATCTTCTAAATGGCTGGGCCTGCCTTTGCCAAAAACTAATAAACACTTCTCCCAATCATTACTAATTGAATGTTTTTTAGATCATTCAAATCAGATACTCCGTTCTCTCAAAAATTCGATTTCTATTTTCCGCACTCTTTGCTCCGTATCTCCGAAACGGCTGGACCTGCCTTTGCCAAAAACTAATCAGCTCTTTTCCCTATCAATAGGAATCGAATGTTTTTTGAACCATTCAAATCGGTTGATCCGTGCGCCCTAAAACGTGACTGGAAATTTGTATCCACACATACATACACACACACACACATACACACACACACACACACACACACACATCCATTTTTTCTGAGGTATGCCAAAACGTTCAGAAACCTTCAAAACGTCGAGAAATGTAAAAAATTTTCAATTCCGATTTTCGGCCCATTACAATAACTTACCCTACGGGAAGTTAATAAATAAATGAATTGTTGTTAAGAAATTCTTAACTTCACAGCTTTTTGAGATACCCGTGATGATTATACTCGCGGATTTTTGAGCCTAACTTTACCCTAAGTTATAAAATAGAGAAATCCTAATAAATTACATGCAGAAAATAGGAAAAATAATAGTAGCGCGGAAATTGATTGAGAAATTTATGTCTATCTCAACTTGATGGAATCATTCTTGCTATCTGTTTAGCATTTTGATTAGTTCCAAAAGAAACAAACAAATATTACTTAAAAATATCATCGGATAAATAATCAAATATTTCGTTAACTATTAGAAATTTCATTACCTCGATTATCAAACTATTCCTCGTGTTAGCTCTGCGTTTAATTTTCGCCTCGGCCACTTTGTATGTATGATTTGTTGTTTCGTAAATACAAAAGTGTCATTTTGCGAAAACTGAGACGTCGTATCTTCTAAAACAGCACAACAGAAACAACAGGAGAACTGACTGAACAGAAGAACAACTTCTGTTCTCCCATGAGAAATAATAGCACAGGTGGGCGAACCAAGAAAATGTTGATTTTGTCTTTTTGCAAATTTTGCGAAAGGAGAGACTCTATCTCTCGGTTGCAACTTAAACGACACGGGACGAAGATTGAGAGGATTTTACTTGATGGTTCCTGGAATTATGTAATTGATAAAATATAAGAAATTGGTTTTGTAAAGGATACATATATAGGTCTACCAAGTACTGCTGATATTGGTTCTTTAACTCACAAACTTTGGTATAACATATACAACTTACCGACAGTCATACTTAATAAATTACAAAATAAGCCACCTCCAAGAATCAACAGTGCAATATGGTTTTTAAAAAAAATTTTTTTTTCAAAGAAAAGTAATTTTTTGTCTAATTTATAGTTTCTCAAAAATCTTATTTTTTCAAAGTAATTTTTTTTCAAAAATGTTAATCGTTTTTAAAAAAATAATAATTTTGGTACGGGAAGTTACAGCAATTTGCCTTAAGGCACGATGCCTTAATTGCCTTAAGACAGAATTCCACTTGCAGCTAGTTTATTTAATTTACTTAATTTATATAATCAATAATGTTTCAAATATTATTTATCAATGAATTGTATTAGTGTCATATGATAGGTACACAAAATCTTACATACTCGCTTTTTTATGTAATATAATGTGGAACAAATAAATCTTTTCAAACAAAAAAAAAAACAACCTCGACATTTTAGAACTGTCTGTAATCTTTTTACAGATATTATACATAAAATCATATGACACGTATTTCAGGATTTTGCTGAAAAAAAAATTATGTAAATATTTACGATTGAAATATGGATTTTTTACTCAATTTCTATGAACATTCTAAGAGGTAAATTAATTATCTCCAGTTGTGCTGATCGGATTGGTATTATTATTTTTTTATTACACTCATATGAAAGTGAACTTTTTTTTTGTTTTTGCAATTTTCTTAACAATAACAACCCTTAAATTTCTACATTTACATATATACTCTTTACCCAAATTGAATCGATTTGAAAAAAACACACACACACACACACATATATATATATATGTTAAAAAAGTTATATATATATATATATATATATATATACTAGCTAACCCGGCAAACGTTGTTTTGCCATAAAAAATATGCCTAAATTGATAAAAAAATTAATAAAAGTGCCAAAAATCAAATATTTAATAGATTTGGGCTCTTATTCTTTGACAGATAGCTAAAAACTTGTTTTAATTTTCAAAATTATTTGACATTTCTTACTTCAAAAATTAATTCACTCGCATCATAGTTTTTTGTTTATTATACTTTTGTCATGTCATATATGTCAATAAAATTTTCTTTCAAATATTATTTATTTGTTAATAAATTAATAATTATTTTAAGTCATCAATGAATAATTATATAATTGTTAAATTCATAAGTTTGGCTAAAACAACACAGAAATATTGTGGAAATAAATATTTTTTTACATAAAGATATGATTTTTGACATTTGCATTTTATTTCAAATTAATTATAACTGTCAAAATATTTTCTTTTTGGTCAAAATTTAATATAATATGATATAATATTTAGTTTGTCTAGTTTGTTTTTGTCAGATTCCAATGTAGATTACAATTTGCCTCAGATTGTACTATTCCATTTAAGAGGTTACAATTTCCTGTAAGATTACCATTTGCGTTGACAATCAAAATATATCTTAACTAATATATTAATAATAATATTATATTTTAATTACACAAATTTCTTTACACTCCGATAAATAATTCTAACGCATCATAGTGTTTTGTTTATTTTAATTTTGTTTATTTCAATTTTTTTAAATTAAGTATCTTTATCTAAATTTACAATTTTTTATATAAATATTTGATTTTTTACATTTGCATTTAATTGAAAAATAGTGAATGTCAATTTCATATATCCAATATGCACTTTTGGTCATTTTGTGTCAAAATTTTAGAAATTTATAAAAATTATATATTTATATTTCAAATTTAAAATTTTCAAAATTTCCTATAACCTAAGTTGGATATATATGTACACGATGAGACAATAAAATTTAAAATCGGTTCAGTAGTTTGGGCGTCTATCGCGAACCAGCATCGTGACACGAGATTTATATATATATATATATATATATATATATATTTATATATATATATATATATATATATATATATATATAAAATTTCTCTACTTGTCTAGTTAACTTCCAACTTCAACCCTCAGTGTACTTTAGCCTCCAGCCCAATATTTTATAAATTCCCGCATTACAATAACTTGACACCTTGCCCTATATATGAATATAATACAATCGTGAAGAATACAAAACACACCCTTTGCGGAACATTAAATCCGACAACAAAAAACATAACATATCAGTCAAAGAACATACACACCCTATCAGAGCATTCATCAAAGAATAATGCATGAAGACGGATAAAAAATTCCCTTTTCAAAGGAAAAAACGCACAATCGAGGAATAAGGAAGCTTCCTTCTCTTCCATTTAGATCTTCATAACATGAGGAATGAGATATTAAATTGGAATCATAGCAGTAACAAATTTTATTTGATTTTGATCTATTATTTTTCCTAATGATTTTTTATGATTTCATATTTAATAGTTCATATTTTCCTACTGTAATAAGTTTTGCATAAGGCGGCTATTTACTGTTGAAGGAAATTACAAAAGTTTTTTAATTATGGAGTTGTGAATAGAGAAAAAACTATAAAGTCTTCCAATAACTATTACGAGCTGCTGGTAAAATAAAATAGAACAATATCTGTATAAAAGAATCCTTATATACTAAAGCCTGTATTTCAAGTACGAATTATTCAAAATTTTATTATGCAAGTGTATATAATAATTCTCACTAGATTGTCGAAGAATTT
The DNA here is from genome assembly GCF_003426905.1 of Ctenocephalides felis. Classification (NCBI taxonomy): domain Eukaryota; kingdom Metazoa; phylum Arthropoda; class Insecta; order Siphonaptera; family Pulicidae; genus Ctenocephalides; species Ctenocephalides felis. The sequence goes on along the minus strand of NW_020537758.1, from coordinate 8,289,713 downwards.
TTGACGAAATTGTCCGAGAATAAAATTAAAAGTTATTTGAAAAAAAAAACTAAAAAAATACTTATGTAGCATATTATCAAAATACTAAAGTCTGCATTTCAACTACGAGTTATTCAAAATTTTGATATACAATTGTATATACATTTTTTACAAGATTTTAGCAAATTTTATCTAGTATTTACCTAAGCAAAAAAAAACTATAAAGTCCCAAATGAAAATTTACAATCATTTTATTTAAAAGTAAAAAATGTTATATATCCATATTTTGCAAATTATAAAAATACTAAAATCCGCATTGTAACTACAAATTCTTCAAAATTTTTGTATCCATGTGTACCCAAATATTCTTACGAAATTTTAGTAAATTTTATCTAGTTTTTACTCATAAAACCAACTTATAACATCCAAAATAAAAAGTAAAACTTATTTTTATATAATATACATCAAAAATCCTTAACCAAGTCACAAAAAACAGCAAATTATTAAGGCTTCCAGTTGTCTACTAACTATTTTCCTCTCAATTATCACAAAAGTCCTTTGGCTCGGACCAAAATACACGATATGAGATTTTCTTTATTAATATCAAGAGAGTAAGTATACCGAGATGTTAAGGGTATTAAGTGGCTCGAACGGAGCTGAGAAAACAGCAAAGTTGTTCAGCAAAATGCTTAATTAAAAACGTAAATCATGAACGCTCGTCAAAAATCATTATAGGAGATAGTAGTAAATGGATAAGTTTATATATATATATATATATATATATATATATATATACATATATTATATATATATATATATATAATCTTTTATCTGGATTGACAGACGTCATTACCAAACCAGAAGCATTCCCTAAATTCGTCCATTTTCCGATAAAAAGCATGTCGTTTACCTCATTGTTTGCGTTTGAAGTGTAATCTCTTTTGAGAGAGTCATTTCTTTTGTCATCCCCTATTGAGTACTCGTTTCTGAAGGATCTACTTCTGTTTTTGGAAGTCGAGTGTCTCTAATTAGGCTCTCTCAATGGAAATATCAATTTAAATTGAATCGAATCGTTAGGGCAGGTTTTGCTGTTTCGTTAAAACGGATCATACAACCACTCGAAGGAGGAAAAAAGAATATTGTAGAATTTGAAAAAAATATTTTGAATTTTTGTGTCTATTGTTTATATTTGACTATATAACATATTACAATTACAAGGTCGTGGTACAAACAGTACGACCTGCATAGCTCCTTAAATATACCATTTATCTACATCATCATATTTGTATGCCGGATATATATCGACGTCTTGGTCAGAGTTCGATAAAAGCATTTATAACACAAAATTTTGTTAGAAAATCCATTAATTTTAGTATTTTCTATCATAATAGACATATTAAAGTATATCACACTGGAATAACAAGGTTGTAGTATAAACGGTACGTCCTGCAGAGCTCTTTAAATTTACCACTAATTTCCAGCATCATGTTAGTATGGCAGGATATATATCGACGTCTTGTGCAGAATTCGATAAAAGCATTCATAACTCAAAATTTTGTTAGAGAACCTATTGATTTTAGTATTTGCTTTTATAATAGATATATTAAAGTATATCATATTGAAATTACAAGGTCGTAGTACAAACAGTACGACCTGCACAGCTCCTTAAATATACCATTTAACTATATCATCATATAAGTATGTCAGGATATATCGACTCCTAGCGCGGACTTAGATAAAAGCTTTATAACTCAAAATTATGTTAGAAAACCCATCAATTTTAGTATTTGCTATTACAATAGACATGTTAAAGTATATCATATTGGAATTACAAGGTCGTAGTGCAAACGGTGCGTTCTGCAGAGCTCTTTGAATTTACCACTAATTTCCAGTATCGTATGTCAGGATACACCGACATCTAGTGCAGAGTTAGATAAAAGCTCTTATAACTCAAAATTTTGTTAGAAAACTTCTTGATTTTAGTATTTGATATCATAATAGACATAGTAAAGTATATCCTATTGGAATTACAAAAACGTAGTACAAACAGTACGACCTGCATAGCTCCTTAAATATACCATTTATCTACATCATCATATTTGTATGCCGGATACATATCAACGTAGTGCAGAGTTAGATAAAAGCCTTTTTAACTCAAAATTATGTTAGAAACCCCATTAATTTTAGTATTTGCTTTTATAAAAAACATATTAAAGTATATCATATTTGAATTACAAGACTGTAGTACAAACAGTACAACCTGCAGAGCTCCTTGAATTTACCACTAATTTCCAGCATCATGTTAGTATGCAAGGATATATATCGACGTCTAGTGCAGAGTTAGATAAAAGCCTTTATAACTCAAAATTTTATTAGAAAACCTAATAATTTTAGTATTTGTTATTATAATAGACATAGTAAAGTATATCATATTGGGATTACAAGGTTTTAGTACAAACAGTACGACCTGCAGAGCTCTTTAAATTTACCACTAATTTCCAGCATCATGTTAGTATACCAGGATATATATCGACGTAGTGCAGAGTTCGATAAAAGCCTTTATAACTTAAAATTTTGTTAGAAAACCTAATAATTTTAGTATTTGCTATCATAATAGACATATTAAAGTATATCATATTGAAATTACAAGGTCGTAGTGCAAACGGTACGTCCTGCAGAGCTCTTTGAATTTAACACTAAATTCCGGTTTCATGCTAGTATGCCAGAATATATATAGACTTCTAGTGCGGAGTTTAATAAAAGCCTTTATAACTCAAAATTTTGTTAAAACAACCCATTAATTTTAGTATGTGCTATCATAATAGATATATTGAAGTATATCATATTAGAATTACAAGGTCGCAGTACAAACGGTACGTCCTGCTGAGCTCCTTAAATATACCATTTATCCACATCATCATATTTGTATGCCAGATAAATATAGACGTAGTGCAGAGTTCGATAAAAGCTCTTATAAATCAAAATTTTGTTAGAAAACCCATAAATTTTAGTATTTGATATTATAATAGACATATTAAAGCATATCATATTGGAATTACAAGATTGTAGTACAAACGGTACGTTCTGCAGAGCTTTTTGAATTTACATCAAATTTCCATCCATTTTCGACATATAGTGCGGAGTTTAATAAAAGCCTTTATAACCCAAAATTTTGTTAGAAACCCTATTGATTTTAGTATTTATCGTCATAAAAAGACACTTGGAAGTATTACATACTTAAATTACAAGCTTGCAATACAAAGTTTGGATAATTTTTGAATTTTTATCCCAAAATTAATATACATATGGAATAATTGGATAAAGACGCGGTTAAGTGCTTAGTAAAAATATTTAGACGCTAATTAATTTTTTTATATTCAAACCAAATATTTCCCACACAAATTTCTAGTCAGCAAATCGATTGCATATATAATATTACCTCTATTGTTTATGTTGACTTGCTGTACAAACTCTAAATGAACCAGATGTCCAATAATAGATAGATCGTGTTTTGTGTACATTATTATTATTATTATTATCGTTACAGAGATAGTAGGTAGTCGTTGGTTTATTAAAGTTATTCGATGTAGTTATTATAATAGGATCTGCCAAAACATGTTTATGCTAATCACGTACTCAATAATTCACATTGTGAATACATCATACATTTAACGAACGAGGATGGAATTATTGATGGAAATAGAGGGTTGAAATTATTACACAGGCCTATTTTTTTACAAAATATATTTTACGTGTGTGTTTTTTCTTTTTCCCACTTAATGGAAAGGAAATGGAAAGAATAAATAAAGTCGACGAATGTCTTTTTGACGTCAGTAGTCGCTTCATTAGAGGCTCAGAGACGTCTAAGGTATCAAGGTCCTCAATTAAGGGCACTTCCACTAATGGGATTTCATTGCAAACCTAAATCACCTGTAATAATACATATATAATGGTCCTACTATTCTTCAAGGAAAAGGACGAAGAAATAATTTGATTAGTTACACAAAGAAAATAAAATGGGTAGTAAATTATGATTATTTATTTACGATATTTTAAAAAATTTATATCACTTAGGTGAAGTATCGAAGAAATTCTGCATAGTGTCGAATTAATCAAAAATTAGTAACTAATATATGTTTAATATATGTATATATTTAATTTATTTATGTTTTTATTTTTTTTCCCTATTTCCATTATTATTTTTTTACAAATGAGAAACACTGTCCATTACCCATGTCGGCGTCAAAGTGATCATAAATTTCCCATTTGCAAACATAAATTTTGAACGTTTTTTATGGCTACATTTCATATCACACTACCTGCTCATGAAAATATAATGTATCCGTGGGTAATAACACAAATATTCATAAAAAAAAAATTACACATGTATGACAAACGAATTCGTATGTGGGTTTCGTATTTTTCTTTTTGGGTGTAGTAAAAATCGAGATTCGAGGAGAACTAAAAGCTTTTTGGATGACTTATAATAATAGTCCGGTACAATTACACATTTAAGGTTAAAACTAGTTGGCTTAAGCAAAATTTGAGGAACCTTAATATTTTCATATAGATTATTATAAATATTGTCTGAAATTTATAAGATTATATAACTGAATTGCAAGGTTAAAATAATTTATTTAAAATATATAAGTGGCTTTAGAACTTTATCAAAAAATAAATATTTTTTTTCCCTAAAAGCAATTGTTTTGCTAACACAAGCAGAAAGTTATTTGAATCATTCAAATCGGATGCTTAGTTCTTTCAAAACTGCCATTTTTTGCACATTTAGCTCCGTATCTCCGAAACACTGGGGCCTGTCTTTGGCAAAACTAATCACCACTTCACCGCATCAATAGGAATTAAATGCCGTTTGAATCATTCAAATCGGACACTCCGTTCTCCCTAAAACTCGATTTCTATTTTCTGCACTCTTTG
>NW_020537758.1:8267990-8283799 GCF_003426905.1 Ctenocephalides felis | reverse complement strand
AGCAGAAAGTTATTTGAATCATCCAAATCGGATGCTTAGTTCTTCCAAAAACTGCCATATTTTGCACATTTTGCTCCATATCTCCTAAACGACTGGACCTGCCTTTGGCAAAAACTAATCACCTATTCTCCCCATCACAAGGAATTGAATGCCGTTTGAATCATTCAATTCGGACACTCCGTTCTCTCAAAAACTCGATTTCTATTTTCTGCACTCTTTGCTCAATAACTCCGAAACGCCTGGACCTACTTTTGCCAAAAAGTAATTGGCACATCTTTCTATTAATAGAAATCGAATGTTTATTGAATTATTCTAATCGGTTGATCCGTGCGCTCGAAAACGTGGACGAAAAAGTGTCCTTTTACATTCATTTTTTCTGAGGTATGCCAAAGTGTTCAGAAACCTCTGAAACGTGAAGAAATGCAAAATAAAAATACAATTTCGATTTTTGGACGATTACAATAACTTAACCTACGAGAAGTAAAAAAAAAATTGATACAAAAAATATTTAGTTTCTCCCAAATTATTTATCAAGACAAGCAGAATTATTTTTGAATCATTACACATTCGTTTTTTCTAAAGTATGCCAAAATGTTCAGAAACCTCTGAAACGTGAAGAAATGCATTCATTTGCGATTTTTGGACGATTACAATAACTTACCTTACGGGAAGTTAAAAAATTTTAATGCTTTTTTTATTTTATTTTATTTGGCCTCTTATTGACATCGTACAAAGTTTTTTACATTTGTATTCTAATTTTACATTTAACTAAAAAATAATATATAATTTTATAATAATCAATATTTGACACTAAATTAAATATATTAAATGGTTTAACTGAATTTTTCATTCTATATAAATCATATAATAAATAATTCCTATTTTCTTGATATCTGCTGCAGGTTAAAATTATATGCTCTAAAGAAAATTTTATTTTTTTTTTCTTAAAAAATTTCTAGAACCTCTGATTTTTCCCTCTGTTGTTAGAGAGAACGAAATAATAAATACAAACAAAGCCTAGAAATGAATTCGAATAATAAAAATTGCAGTAAAAACAACAAAAACATGATGACGACAACACACTGAATATCATAACAGAGAGTTCACTTTTGTGAAAACATGGAAAAAAATAAAATTGAAATATGATGAGTTTTTTGTAATCATAGGGAAATTTTAAAACACAAAAAATTATGTATCATTGTTTGTTTTTGTGCTCTGAGGTTTCTGTATACAAAGTTTACTATATTTTTTATTACAAACAATTTCATTAAATATTAATTCCGTCCAGATGCATCTGATATCGACAAAAAATAAATAAAAAAATCATGACAATCTCATTAAATTTGTTCGAAAACCGAAACTTCACTAATTGAGTTGTCGACCGGGCAGTCAGTTCAGTTTTTAATTAAAAACGCTTCGTCAAAATTTTAAATTGTCGATTTAAAATTGAACTAATAGGAGTCCGATGGAAATTCTGTAATTAATTTGTTCGGAAATCAATAGGGAAAAAAATTACATTAAAATGGGTAAAAGTTTTATTTTGATTTATTTAAAATTGGCGCCAATATTTATATAAATCTTATCTATTTTATTTTAACTTCATGTTTTATAATATTGGTACAGTACAGATCAATCAGTTCAAGGACAAAATTGTTTCGGTGTACTTCGAGTGCAATTTTATTTATATTTGAGAAATTCTTTAAAGTACTTTCAAATAACAAATATACATATTTAGGCTATATACTGATATATAAATTAAAATTATAAAATTATCAAAAATTGCTTTTAATGACTAATTTTTTGTCATCGCAATAATGGACAAATTTTATGTAATTGACACAAAAATGTGGTAGTGGAAGTTTTGGAGTGTAATTTTATTTTTATTTAATAATTTCTGTGAGGTACATTGAAATCAAAAAGGTAAATGTTTAGTTTACATATTAATGTATAATTTATAATTTAAAAATTATCGAAAATTGCAATTAATGACTAATTTTATGCCATCGCAATAATTGACTAATTTTATGTAATTGACATTAAAATTGGGCAAAGTTTTTCCAAAACTGGGTACAAGTTTCATTTGTATTTATTTGAATTTGACGCCAATATTTATATAAATCTTATCAATTTTAAATATTTTAACTTTCATGTTTTATAATATTGGTATAAATATTTTGTATGGTCTCTGTTATTATATTAAATCAGTTCAAGGACAAAAGTGTTTCGGTGTACTTCGAGTGCAGTTTTATTTATATTTAACAAAATTTTTGAAGAACTTTCAAGTCATGAAAGTACATGTTTAGTTTATATACTGATGTATAAATTAAAATTATAAAATTACTCAAAATCTTTATTAATATATATTAGTTTTACATCATTGTCACAGTTGTTTTGGAGTGTAATATTATTTTTATATAAAAAATTCTTTGAAATATTTTAAAATCAAAAAGGTACATGCTTAGTTTACATATTAATGTATGATTTAAAAATATAAAATTACTAAAAATTGCTGACTACTATTAATGACAATTTTTTTTTCAATGCAATGCATATTTGACTAATTTTACCCCAATGTCACAAAAATGCTGTAATGCGAGATTTTGAGTATAATATTTTTTTTATTTAATGAATTTCAAAATAGTAAATGTACATGTTCAGTTTACATATTAATGTATAATTTAAAAATATATAATTACTAAAAATTGTTATTAATGACTAATTTTATGTCCTTGCAATATTTGACTAATTTTACATCATCGTCACAAAAATATTGTAGTGCAAGTTTTGGCGTGTAATTTTATTTTTATTTAATAAATTCTTTGAAATACTTCAAAATCATAAATGTTAATGCATAGTTTACATATTAATGTATGATTTAAAATTAAAAAATCATCAAAAATTGCTGTTAATAGCAAATTTTACGACATTGCAATATTTGACTAATTTTACTTAAAATTAGTGCATTGTAGTGCAAGTTTTGGAGGGCAATTTTATTTTTATTTAATAATTTTTTTTGAAGTACATCAAAATCATAAAGGTACACGTATAATCTATATATTAATGTATACTTTGAAATTATAAAATTATCAAAATTTGCTATTAATGACTAATTTTATGACACCGAAATATTTGACTAATTTTACATCAATATCACAAAAATTTTGCAGTTGCAAGTTTTGGAGTGTAATATTATTTTTAATTCAAAAATTCTTTAAAATAAATTGCATCTATGAAGGTAAATAGTTAGTCCATGTGCTAATGTGTAATTTAAAAAATACTATTATTCAAAATTAATATTTTGATAAGACTGATTTGATGTCTGTACATCTTGATTCTGTTGACAAATTTGGTTCATACTTTTGTAAGCAGATTTACTTTTATTAAAAAAAACTATTAAGATTTATAAAAAAAAATCAGTAATTTTGTTACAAAATACCAAATTTAACCCAAAATATATTCCTGTTTATTTTTTTCTTATTTTGATGAATTATAGAAGTAAATATACTAAATAGCAAATGAAAATAGAAAATAAATGTAAACGGATGTTGTCATTGATTTATTTTATTAAAATTAATTTCATTATACATTTCACCCAGTTTAAATTAATTATAAGTTTTATTAATTATATTTATATACAATTTAGCAAAATAAGTTAGTTCTGAATTATCACTTCAACAAATTTCAAAATTACAACACGAATATATTGTACGTAAGTTGATAACAGGTCTTTTGTTATTTATATATATATATATATATATATATACATATATATATATATATCTACCTACAAAAGCAATTTCTGATAAACTAGAAACTAGTTTTGCTCATTGTTGTTGAAATTGTCAACAAGTTCCAGTTTTGACTCAAATTCGAAACATTATACATTACGTAATATTATATCGTGATATGAATTCAGGGTATAATTTGATTTATTTATTTACCTAAAAGTTTGTGTAAATTCATAAATGGAATATTTAATCGTGAGTTGATATTTAATTTATTTTTATTGATATTTAAATAATTTTTATAAAGCATATTTTGTTCAAGATCGTACATTTCTACAATTCATTTACTAGTTGTTTATATTTTAACATGTTATATGTATATTTATAAATTTTATGAAATTTATTATCACATGAAAATTATGAAATTTTTGTTAATACATTGCAAATAATAAAATTAGAAAAAAATCAGTCTTTAGCTAAAACTACAACATTTTTGCTAAACTAAATTAACAAAAAAAATTACAAAACAACATTATATTAAACAGATTTTTATTACTTTAAGAAATATTATTTAATAACGTATTACATAATCATTACCTTTACAAATTTCGTTCAGAATTTAGAAAAATTCATTTACAAATTTTGTCAATCATATGATGCATGTAGTTTTATGTTAATATTTTTAAAGATTATTACATTTTATATATTTTGTTTTAAATATTTATTCATATACTAATTATATTTTTTTTGTTTCAGGTAAGCCAAAATTACATACGAGTCTTCAATTAGAGTAAGTGAAAATTAAATTATTATAAACTTATTATATATTTATTTTAAATATTTTATATCATAACAACTACTGAAAATTTGGCAATGGGACATTACATCCTTGAATATTTAATTCGAACGTTTTTCATGATATATTATTTACAACCCTTAAAATTAGTTTCTAGCCTTCATTAGTAGAAAATTACTATTCCTAATGATTTTCTAATGTCAAAATTGGTTTAGGTTTATTTTGCAAAAACATCGACCTAAATTTACTCGTCAATACGAATCAAATGTTTTTTGAATCATTCTAATCGGTTGATCCGTGCTCCCGAAATCGTCGGCAAATAATTGTAAGCGCACATCTATTTATTCTAAGGAATGCCAAAATGTTCAGAAACCTCTGAAACGTGAAGATTTGCTAAAATTTTTGGACGAGTACTAATGGTAACAAAAATAGTATAAACCTAATGGTAACAAAAATAGTGTATGGCATTGAGCTTTAAGGCAAATTGCTGGAACTTCCCATACAGTAACGAAATGTTGGAAGAATATATTAAATGTTTTCAAATAGATTATTATAAATACTGTGTAAAATTGTCTAATATTTATAAGAATTATATAACTGAATGAAAAGTTAAAATTACTTACTCAAGATAAATAAATGAGCTTTAGAACTTTAACCAGAATTAAGATTAAAATCTGAATTATTTTCGTTAAAAAATTTTTTTTGAAAAAAAAATTTAATATAATTTTTTCCACTAAGGCAATTTTGTCATCAACACAAGCAGAAAGTTTTTCCAATTATTCAATTCGGACGCTTAGTTCTCTCAAAAACTGCCATTTTTTGCACATTTAGCTCGGTATCTCCAAAATGCCTAGACCTGCCTTTGCCAAAAACTAATCACCACTTCTTCCTATCATTAAGAATGAATGTTTTTTGGATCATTCAAATCGGACAGTCTGTTCTCTCAAAAACTCGATTTATATTTTTTTCACTCTTTGCTCCGTATCTCCGAAACAGGTGGACTTGCCTTTGCCAAAAACTAATCAGCACATCTCTTTATCAATGGGAATAGATTGATTTATAAATCATTCAAATCCGATACTCTGTACTCTCAAAAACTCGATTTGTATTTTTTGCACTCTTTGCTTTGTATCTCCGAAACGGGTGGACTTGCTTTTGTTAAAAACTATTCGGCACATCTCCCAATCATTACAAATTGAATGATTTTTAGATCATTCAAATCGGACAGTCTGTTCTCTCAAAAACTCGATTTATATTTTTTTCACTCTTTGCTCCGTATCTCCGAAACAGGTGGACTTGCCTTTGCCAAAAACTAATCAGCACATCTCTCTATCAATGGGAATAGATTGATTTATAAATCATTCAAATCCGATACTCTGTACTCTCAAAAACTCGATTTGTATTTTTTGCACTCTTTGCTTTGTATCTCCGAAACGGGTGGACTTGCTTTTGTTAAAAACTATTCGGCAATCTCCCAATCATGACAAATTGAATGATTTTTAGATCATTCAAATCGGACAGTCTGTTCTCTCAAAAACTCGATTTATATTTTTTTCACTCTTTGCTCCGTATCTCCGAAACGGGTGGACTTGCTTTTGTCAAAAATTAATCAGCACATCTCCCTATCAATGGGAATAGATTGATTTATAAATCATTCAAATCCGATACTCTGTTCTCTTAAAAACTCGATTTGTATTTTATGCACTCTTTGCTTCGTATCTCCAAAACTGCTGGACCTGCCTTTGCCAAAAACTAACCAGCACATCTCCCTATTAGTAGAAATCGAATGTTTGCTGAATTATCAAATCGGTTGATCCGTACTCTCGAAAATGATGAAACATTGTATCCACACACATCAAGTTTTTCTGAGGTATGCCAAAATGTTCAGAACCCTGTGAAACATAAAGATTTTTTTGCTATCACTTATAACTTACCTTATTAAATCTAAATATAATCTCGTCCCAAAAATATGTACATCATCCCATCATCCCATCATCCTTTACTTCCTCTTGCATTTACATACACAATATAATATTTTATCCGAATGTTATCATCATTTGAGACGTTTCAGCGAAAAGTCATCGTTTCTTTCTTCATTTTCTCGAATATATGTATATGTATATAATATAATATTCCTCTCGGTGGCGCATAAATCATTTTCTCGAATATATTATATCGGCGTGGCATAAGGAACTCATAATATGTCGCCTTGGGGGGCTCCTGCTTTTGCAATTCAGGTAAAAGATTCCCAAGAATCCTCATGGATTCTACAAAAGAAGACTTTGAGACGACAGACGGACGAACAGACGGACATATGTTTGGAGTTTCAAAAGTAAGTTTGAGTGAGTATGTATGTATGTTTGTGTGTATGTATGTAGGTGGTTGGGTATAAGTTCTCTGACACGAATTCAAAGCCATGTCATGTGCTCAACTTAGGGAAATCGTGACGGGAACACTGAATGAATATTCGTGGAGATTGCGAGGAAAGGAGATTTATATGAATAATTTTGGTGAAAATTTTCAAAATTTTATTGGTAATTGGTATTTCTAAGTTTATAGAATATTTTGTGGTTTCAATGTACAAATTCCCACTAATTTTTTTATTTATTTATTTATTTTATTTATCATATAGCCCACAGTGTAGCTTCAGGAGGACTTAAAGATACAATTTTAATAATACCTATTATAATAATACAAATATACTAACATATGATATAACAACACATAACATAATATAATTCATAACATAATAATACATAACACAATAACACTAATAAAATTAAGATCCGTCTGTTTTTTATACATCTTAGATGCTCTTTTTTTGATTTCATTCGAATTCCACAGGTTGAAGATACCCAAATTATGCCTTCTGCAGAATTAACCAAATTTTTGTTACTAATTTAAACATAAATCTATAGACGCTCAAATATATTAAATTAAAATTCGACTACATTCTATACATCTTAGATATTTTTTTTTTAATTTTTTTCCATATCCAATTTTACTTTGATTGCGTTGTAGTAGGATATAGGTCAGGGCTGGTCACATAAATTTGACTTTGAATAATTAATCTATAAAAACCAAACAAAGTACATCAGAACAATTCTTGCATTTCAAACAAACAACTATCTGACTATGTTCAATAAAATTTCCAGCAAATTTATTACAGTCAAAATGTGTTTTTTTCGCTATTTTCAAAAAGTTTCAAGTAAATGTCTGCACGCGCCCTTTTACGTCATCATTCATTTATATTACTATTTTTGTATTATTGTTATTATTTTATTTTATTTTAACTTTTTTCATTTTATATTCAATTTATTTTATTTTTTGTATCATTTCTTATCTTTTTGTATCTTCCAATAAATTTTGTAAATAAGACATCAAATTTTTTATTATAACAAAAAAAATAGTTTCAAGTAACTTGCAGGGAGAAAAAAAAATAGTATTTTATTTTTAATTTTCACAAGGTTTTACAATAATAGCTACATTATTTGATAAATAGCATTATTGCTTGATCGAACACTTTATAATTTGAAACTATAACTCCCTTACTTAAAAATTTTCATAGTGCATTTTTGTTTTTATAAAAATTTATTCAATTTTGTATATTTTATTTTATTCAATGTTTTTCTTGTGATACAATGTATTTAATTTTGTATAGAACTTGTCAACTTGCTTGAAATCTCCGATGTTTTTTTTTGGTTTTATTTAAATATTTTTGCACAGGGTGAAAATACTTGAATTTAGTCTTCTGCATGAAATTAAACTACATAAATTTTTGCACAAAACCCAATAAACCTAATTGTTGTTGCTAATTTGAACAAAATTCTACATACGCCCAAATATAACAAATTCAAATCCGACTTGTTGTTTCATAAATCTTTAATGCCCTTTTTCCGGTTTTATTAAAATATTTTTCCAGAGGTTAAAGATACCAAAATTTTGCTTTCGGCAAAAATAATGTTTATAAAATTTTGCAAAAAACCCAATAAACCAAATTTTGGTTGCTAATTCCGAAAATATTTACCAGACACTCAAACTTAGTCTATTAAAATTCGACACCCTTATTAATTAGGCGTAGAAGTTCGTGTATATTTCCTAAATTTTTGAGCACAATTCAACAAAATATGGTTTATAATTTATAATAATAATAGAAAATCAATTATATATGATCATTTTCGTATCCTATACATCTTTGTATATCATACAAATTGTAACAACCCTTTGCTTACATAATAACCCATAATTTTTTCTAATTTTTGTTGACATTTATTATATTATTAATACAATTATTAATTTGTAGATACAATTAATTAAATCATACTTAGTTTTAACTAGATAAAAATTTGTAAAAACTATTAAATAACTTCGTTTGTCTATTAACACAACTCATCTCTAAGTACTCGTTTATTGTCTCTAATGACACTCTCTTCAAAATTTCTATAAAATTCATTTTTATATGCCACTATTTATCTCTCACAATATGCTTTATTATTTTATCCATATGTCATGCTATTTACGTCAACATATTTTTTTTTAATTTAACATACTTAACAAAAAAAAACAAGCCAAAAAAACTTGTAACAAATAAATTTATAGAACAAAAATAGTAATCGACAAAATTGTTTCGGCGCTCAATTTCTACCATTTCTATCCAATTTTAAGCATTTTAAAAATGCCATAAAAATAAAGTAAAGTACAAAATTCAATCTCTATATTTTTCCCATAAATTTTCTCCTAAAAATACATCTTTCCCTTAAAAATCGCCGTTTTCCCCGACTGTAATATATACACGATGTGTATATATAGGTCTTTGCTCGTTGATTCCGCAGTTAAGCTTTGATTAAAAGAAGTCCCATGTACATGTACACCTGTGTGTACGTGTGTACATGTGTAAATGTGTACTTTGTTTGTTTGTTTATGTCGAAGTTTGTACGGGAAACGCGTATGCAAAATATTAAGTGACTAGGTAAACGACATAGGAGAGGAAAAAGATACATAGAACCAGGGTGTAAAATTTATTTTATGAGAGGAAAAACTTGTGTTTATGTAATTTTTATTATAGTACTATATTTTAACATGTTTGTAGTAAGATTTTTTCCAAGATTTCAATCTTTCCCAACCATCAATTTCCCTCAAAACGTTTTTCACCCGCCTGATGTCGTCGTACGTCGAAAATTTTTCCTTCAACGAAAATCTTTCCTCAACGAAAACCTTTTCGAAATCTTTTAGAAAGTCATCTTTCTATTCGGGGAAATGAAATGTATTCCGGTCGTACAAATGATGTCTTTAAGGCAAGATACGATGTGAAAAAGATTCAAAGATCGGATTTAATGGTATTAAATCTACTTGGACGAGTTCTACTTAAAATAGTGTAATGGACAACTATTTTGTTCCTCGAAACAAAGGGATGTTTACGAGTACAAATAAGGGTTTGTTTGACCCTTATCGACTTGTCGACTAATTGTTAAACGCAATGCAAATATTTGCTGATATTTGTTTGAAGGGAAATATAGGCTGGTGGATATCGGGAATTTATGGATGAATTAATTATGAACGTTGGGAGGATATTGATCAGAAAATTTAGTACCGGATTGATAAATATTGATTCTTTTGCTACTAAAGTATTTTTTGCAGAAGTGACACTGCTGTACAATCATAAACAATAAAATATATTTTTTAAAAAAATATTACAATAAAAAATTAGAATTTCTTATTATTTAATTCGAGTTTTATATAAAGACAACCACAGGTCGTCAAACGATGTCACCTATATTATTTTTAAAATAAGAAATTATTGTTAATTATTATTATATTTTTTTTATAATTTTATTTGACTTTATTCAGGATTTTTTTTTGTTAAATTAAACTGATAATACTATTCATATAAAAATTATGTACTGTATTAAGTTATATATGATGAACCATATTTTTTTATTAAAATAATTGACTAAATCTGAAATTTCCTATTTTTTATATAGACAAATAATCGAAATCAAACAAACTACAGCAAAAATGTAGAAATATTTTTGATAATTATACTATTTTCAAAAAATTAAGTATTAAAATCGGTGGAAAAAATATTTTTCAACAATTTATTAGAAAATTGATTTGGCCAAAAGTTTGTTATGAATTCAATATACGTTTAATTAATATGAAATAAAAATATTTTCTAAAATTTTTACTGTACATTTTATTCCCATATAGATTTTGTTTTTCTGTAATTTGTAAATTAGAGAACTATTAAACATAAATATACATAAAAGTTCTTCTCTATTTTTCATAATAGAAAAAAATTACATCAATCACAAGTTTTACCATAAATTATCTCCTTCTTTGACCACTTGTTATTTTTTCTTAATTACTAATTCATTATGAAAGTACAATATTATTGATTTATTAAAATATATAAAATAGTACCCAAAAAAATTTTACGTTATTATGTATGATACTATGGATTTTTTTTATTTATCATGGTTTTAAAAATGTCAGAACTGATTTGCAGTGTAGTAAAATGTTAAAAATTAGTTTTAAAAATTATAAGCTAAATTTGTTATTTATTTGTTCATTAAAATAAATTTAAAATTTGTTTTTCTTTGTGAAAGCATACAAAAATATTAATTTTAATCTTTAATTTTTAAATGAGGTTTTATTAACTCTGCCATATTTTTTTATAATTTATTAAAAATTTTCTTATAAATTATCATTTTTTCTGTGACGAAGAATTTTCGCCAAATGTATGTTATTAACCTTTGGCGAAAATTCTTTGTCACAGAAAAAATGATAATTTATAAGAAAATTTTTAATAAATTATAAAAAAATATGTCAGAGTTAATAAAACCTAATTTAAAAATTAAATAAATTTAAATAAATTTATAAATAATCGTAAATTTTTTGAAAGGATGTTTTTATTTCAATATTAAATTTTACAAAATTGATTTTAGAAAGTATATTTAATAAATAATTGAAAAACTGTTGTTAATATTTACTTGATATAATGAATTTAAATATCATTTAAAATTTAGGACTTTCATAAATATTAAAAACTACAGGGCAATAATGTATTTGAAAATGTTAGTATAAAACTATTTATCAAATTTGCAAAAAAAAAACGACGAACGTCACAATGTACCGATTCAACATTTTTTTTGTAGTATTTTTCTTTTTAAAAAAATATAAATTAATTTTACTATTACTATTTTATCATAAAGTAGTTTAATTTAATATGTACAAAATTTTAATACAATTTTTATTACCTTTCTATAAATCTCCTTACAATTTTAATGTCCTTTCGTATAGCGCAGATAAAGCTATTATCCTTATCGTAAATTTTCTGCAATTTTCCGCAAATGTTCCACAACGATAGTAGGTATTATTAACAAAGTAACCGTTTAATATTTAAATAATCCATATAGTAGTTATATGGCTTAATCTTCTTTTATTTCTGCGCGATTTTAGTTCATTGCATAATTTATATTAATAGAAAATCGTTAGGAGTAAAATTAGATAAGAGCTGGTAGAAACAGAGGAAATAATAATAAAATTATTTAAATTGTTTAAATTTTAAAGTCAAATCAATAGTTTATTAAAATAGACTTTCGAGAAAAATAAGTATTGTTTAGTTTAATACAGTTTGTGTTCGACAATAATAAACATTTACATGTTATTGATTTAAGTACTTAAATATTGCAAGTTTTGTAGGCGCGCACATGGTTTTGTTTGTTGTAAAGAAATAATGTGGAAGTAAATATAAACTTCATATATATATATATATATATATATATATATATATATATATTTCTTCCTCCACCTTATCACAATTTCAACATTATCTTAATGAAAAACACGGATGCCATTGTTGATTCAACTGGCTGGCGTTCTTCTTGCATGTAAAAATAATAATAAAAAAAATGAAAGAAACAAGTAAAAAACATCAGATATATCCTTTCTGAAAACACCTGCCTGCCTTTCTGCCTTTCTGTAACACTGACTTTCATTGTTGTTGGGATTCTGTAGTTATTTTTCTGCTTCCCAGTTTATCATTTTGCGCCCAACTGAACCACCGAGGTAAGGGTCGGGGAAAAAATTGTAGAAATAAATATATAAATGGAAAATTAGTTTTTGTTTATTTATTTTGGTTTTTAGCACGTTTATCGATGTGTCAGTCATATATGTGTGACATAAAAAATAGTGTTTTTTGCTCAGAAATTTTTACAAAAAATTTCCTTTGATACATTAACTTTACATGATACAATTTTAACAACAAAATTTTCTAATAGCGTTTTCTTGGCCCATGTTAATTTAAAATTTTATTCATAATTGTATACAACAATTTTCACTAGATTTTAGTAAATTTTATCTAGTTTTTATTGATGTATATGAAACAAAGTGTTCTTGGGAAAATTTCCAAGTTATTTGAAAAAAAAAACGTAACTAGCTGTAAGTGGAATTCTGTCTTGAGGCAATTATGGCATCGTGCCTTAAGGCAAATTGCTGGAACTTCCCGCACCGTAACGAAATGTTCGAGGAATCCTGAATGTTTTCAAATAGATTATTATAAATATTGTAACATTGTCTAATATTTTGAAGAATTATATAAACCGAATTGCAGAGTTGAAATTATTTGTTTAAAGTATATTAGAACTATAGTCAGAATTAAAAATAAAATCTGAAATATTTTCGATATACAAAATACTAAAAAAAAAAAAAAAAAAAAAAAAAAAAAAAAAAAAAAAAAAAAAATGGAGCAAAATTTTTTTTTTCAAAATCAATTATTTTGTTAAGACAAGCAGAAAGTTCTTTGTATCATTTAAATCGGACGCTTAGTTCTCTCAAAAACTGCCATTTTTTACATATTTAGCTCCGTATCTTCGAAATGGCAGGACCTGCTTTGCCAAAAACTATTGAACCCTTCTCCTAATCATTACTAATTGAATGTTTTTTAGATCATTCAAATCGGATACTCCGTTCTCTCAAAAAGTCGATTTTTATTTTCTGCACTCTTTGCTCCGTATCTCCGAAACGGCTGGACCTGCCTTTGCCAAAAACTAATCAGCTCTTTTCCGTTTTATTCAGTTTTATTCAAAATTCCATTATGTGTCTGTTCACAACAGTTTTCACTAAAGATTAGTGAATTTTATTTAGTTTTCATTGATGTATATGAAACAAAGTGTTCTTGAGAAAATTTTCCAGATATTTAAAAAACGTAAAAAATGTCCAATTGCTAAATGTATTACCATAAAAAAAGTTCCTAGAAGTTTTATTCAAAATTCCATTATGTGTCTGTACACAACAGTTTTCACTTAAGATTAGTGAATTTTATTTAGTTTTCATTTATGTATATGAAACAAAGAGTTCTTGGGAAAATTTCCAAGTTATTTGAAAAAAAAACGTAATAAAATGTCCAATTGCTATATATATATATATATATATATATATATATATATATATATATATATATATATATATATATATCACAATAAAAAAAGTTTCAAGAAGTTTTATTCAAAATTTCATTATGTGAGTGTATACAACAATTTTAACTAAAGATTAGTAAATTTTATCTAGCTTTCATTGATGTATATGAAACAAAGTGTTCTTGAGAAAATTTTCAAGATATTTAAAAAAACGTAAAAAATGCCCAATTGCTAAATGTATTACCATAAAAAAGTTCCTAGAAGTTTTATTCAAAATTCCATTATGTGTCTGTACACAACAGTTTTCACTAAAGATTAGTGAATTTTATTTAGTTTTCAATAATGTATATGAAACAAAGAGTTTTGGGAAAATTTTCAAGATATTTAAAAAAACGTAAAAAATGCCCAATTGCTAAATGTATTACCATAAAAAAGTTCCTAGAAGTTTTATTCAAAATTTCATTATGTGTCTGTACACAACAGTTTTCACTAAAGATTAGTGAATTTTATTTAGTTTTCAATAATGTATATGAAACAAAGAGTTCTTGGGAAAATTTCCAAGTTATTTGAAGAAAAAAACGTAATAAAATGTCCAATTGCTATATATATCACAATAAAAAAGTTCCATGAAGTTTTATTCAAAATTCCATTATGTGAGTGTATACAACAATTTTCACTAAAGATTAGTAAATTTTATCTAGTTTTCATTGATATATATAAAATATGTATCCTTGGGAAAATTTTCAAAGTATTTAGAGACACTTAAAAAAATGTCTAACTGCTAACTACCATAAATAAATCTGCTTAAATAAATCAAATAATATTGTAAATTTTGTTTTAAATTATGTTTAACACAAACAAAACATTTTTTACATATTTTAGTAAATGATTAATAATTTATGGTTTAATTTGATTCAAAAATTTATATTTATATAAAAACAATTTTTTTTCCTATCGATTTCCACCTCAACCCTGAAATCAACTTGAAAAATTGTAAAAAGTGTATATTCTGACATACACACACGCGGTTTTATATCACTTTTTTGTATCCTCTCAGTATACAATACGACGATTGTTCACGATGAAGTGAAATTTTTACTTCGCTTTTTGCGCGATTTTTATTTTTCTCCTCGGATATAAATGAAAAGAAAAATCCCGAGCGATTTTTTAAACAATACTTCATTAAAATCGGAGGAAATCGATTTTATGTACGTTCGTACGTGTTTTATTATTATAAAATGTTTAATGGAGATAAAAACATGGTTTTATATGAAATCTTGTTTACGACTGTTTTTTTCCTAAAGCCTTAAGAAGGATCACGAAAATTGAATAAAGATCTTCTGGGACGAGAATAAGCTATATGAAGTAATGATGTGTGTTTTCTACGTCGGTAAACAGATATTATATATATATATATATATATAATATATATATACAAAATTTCTGAATAAAATGATAAGTACCACAACACGTACAACTACTTATAATATGGTGATTTTATCTATCTATTTATCCAAAGCAGTCGTGTAATAAATGATCTAGTTACACTACTGAGAGAATATTTTCCGATGTGAAACTATCCTAAATTGCGCTGAAAATGTCACTGTTGTGTGACAATGTGCTTTCGACTTTTTTCCTCTATTTTTTCTATTTTTTTCCTGATGTTCTTGAAAATACAAATGCGAGTCACGAACTCTGCAAAACGTGTGCGGAATTTCTGCACACGTGAATGGAAGTACTTGAAGGGCATATTCTCATTTTATTATGAATTTTGTTTTAAATATGAATAGAGGGATAAATGAAATTGGAATATAGTAAAATAATAGTTGTAGTAGGAAATGATATATCTATCTATCTATATATATATATATA
>NW_020537758.1:8240101-8266990 GCF_003426905.1 Ctenocephalides felis | reverse complement strand
GTTCCCGTCACGATTTCCCTAAGTTGAGCACATGACATGGCTTTGAATTCGTGTCAGAGAACTTATACCCAACCCTACATACATACACACAAACATACATACACACAAACATACATACACCACAAACATACACACACACAAAACATACATACATACACACTCACTCATTCAACTTACTTCTGAAACTCCAAAAATATGCGTTTAGCACGTCCGTCTGTTCGTCCGACTGTCGTCGTCCCAAAGTCTTTTCTTTGTAGAATCCTTGAGGATTCTTGAGAATCTTTTCCCTATCCTACCTGAATTGCAAAGCAAGAGCCCCCCAAGGCGACATATTATGAGTTCCTTATGCCACGCCGATATAATATATTCGAGAAAATGATTTATGCGCCACCGAGAGAATATTATATTATATACATATACATATATTCGAGAAAATGAAGAAAGAAAGAAAGAAACGATGACTTTTGCGCTGAAACGTCTCAAATGATGATAACATTCGGATAAAATATTATATTGTGTATGTAAATGCAAGAGGCGGTAAAGGATGATGGGATGATGGGATGATGGGATGATGTTCATATTTTTGAGACGAGATTATATTTAGATTTAGTTATAAGTAATAGCAAAAAAATCTTTACGTTTCAGAGGTTTCTGAACATTTTGGCATACCTCGAAAAAAAGGATGTGTGTGTGTATGGATAAAATTTGTGTTCTACGTTTCCAGGCGCACAAATCAACAGATTTGAATAATTCTTTTCCCCTATTGATATGGAGATGTGCTGATTAGTTTTTGGAAAAGGCAAGTCCACCCGTTTCCGAGATACAAAGCAAAGAGTGCAGAAAATACAAATCGAGTTTTTGAATTGAAATGACTGAGCGTCCGATTTGAATGATTCAAAATGCTTTCTGCTTGTGTTATATTTAGATTTATTTATAAGGTGAGTTATAAGTAATAGCAAAAAAATCTTTACGTTCTTTGGCATACCTCAGAAAAAATTGATGTGTATGGATACAATGTTTTATCGTCGTTTTCGATAGTACGGCTCACCGATTAGAATAATTCATAAATCAATCGATTCCCATTGATAGGGAGATGTGCTGATTAGTTTTTAGCAAAGGCAAGTCCACCCGTTTCGGAGATACTAAGCAAAGAGTGCAGAAAATACAAATCGAGTTTTTGAGAGAACTGAGCGTCCGATTTGAATGATTCAAAATGCTTTCTGCTTGTGTTGACGAAACAATTGCTTTAGGGAAAAGAATTTGATGATGAGATGATATACATATTTTTGGGACGAGATTATATTTAGATTTATTTATAAGGTAAGTTATAAGTAATAGCAAAAAAATCTTTACGTTCTTTGGTATACCTCAGAAAAAATTAATGTGTTTGGATACAATGTTTTATCGTCGTTTTTGATAGTACGGCTCAACCGATTAGAATAATTCATAAATCAATCTATTCCCATTGATAGGGAGATATGCTGATTAGTTTTTGACAAAGGCAGGTCTAGGCGTTTTGGAGATACGGAGCAAAGAGTGCAGAAAATACAAATCGCGTTTTTGAAAGAACAGAGTATCGGATTTGAATGATTTATAAATCAATCTATTCCCATTGATAGGGAGATGTGCTGATTACTTTTTGGCAAAGGCAAGTCGAACCGTTTCGGAGATACGGAGCAAAGTATGCAGAGAATAGAAATCGAGTTTTTGACATAACGGAGCATCCGATTTGAAGGATACAAAAAACGTTCAATTCCCAATGATTGGGAAAAGTGGTGATTAGTTTTGACAAGGGCAGTTCCAGCCATTTCGGAGTTACCGAGCTAAATGTGCAAAAAAATGCAGTTTTTGAGAGAACTAAGCGTCCGAATTGAATAATGAAAAAACTTTCTGCTTGTGTTGATAAAATTGCTTAGTGGAATCAAATTATATTAAATTTTTTTTAAAAAAAATTTTTTTAACGAAAATAATTCAGATTTTAATCTTAATTCTGGCTAAAGTTCTAAAGCTCACTTGTATACTTTAAATAAATAATATTAACTTTGCAATTCAGTTAAATAATTACTATAAATAATAGACAATGTTATAGAGTATTTATAATAATCTATTTAAAAACATTTAATATTCTTCGACAGTATGGGAAGTTCCAGCAATTTGCCTTAAAGCTCAATACACTACTAGTTTTATACTATTTTTGTTACCATTAGTACTCGTCCAAAAATTTTAGCAAATCTTCACGTTTCAGAGGTTTCTGAACATTTTGGCATACCTTAGAAACAATAGATGTGCGCTTACAATAATTTGCCGACGATTTCGAGAGCACGGATCAACCGATTAGAATGATTCAAGAAACATTTGATTTTTATTGACGAGTAAATTTAGGTCGAGGTTTTTGCAAAATAAACCTAAACCAATTTTGACATTAGAAAATCATTAGTATAGTAATTTTCTATTAATGAGGGCTAGAAACTAATTTTAAGGGTTGTAAATAATATATCATGAAAAACGTTCAAATTAAATATTCAAGAATGTAATGTTCCATTGCCAAATTTTCAGTAGTTGTTATGATATAAAATATTTAAAATAAATATATAATAATTTAATTTTCACTTACTCTAATTGATGACTCGTATATATTTTTGCTTTAAAAGAAATTTGGCTTACCTGAAACAAAAAAAATATATAATTAGTATATGAATAAATATTTAAAACAAAAGATATAAAATGTAATAATCTTCAAAAATATTAACATAAAACTACATGCATCATATGATTTACAAAATTTGTAAATGAATTTTTCTAAATTCTGAACGAAATTTGTAAAGGTAATGATTATGTAATAAGTTATTAAATAATATTTGTTAAAAGTAATAAAAATCTGTTTAATATAATGCTGTTTTGTAATTTTTTTGTTAACAAGGTTTAGCAAAAATGTTGTAGTTTTAGCTAAAGACTGATTTTTTTTCTAATTTTATTATTTGCAATGTATTAACAAAAATTTCATAATTTTCATGTGATAATAAATTTCATAAAATTTATAAATATACATATAACATGTTAAAATATAAACAACTAGTAAATGAATTGTAGAAATGTACGATCTTGAACAAAATATGCTTTATAAAAATTATTTAAATATCAATAAAATAAATTAAGTATCAACTCACGATTAAATATTTCCATTTATGAATTTACACAAACTTTTAGGTAAATAAATAAATCAATTATAACCCTGAATTCATATCACGATATAATATTACGTAATGTATAATGTTTCGAATTTGAGTCAAAACTGGAACTTGTTGACAATTTCAACAACAATGAGCAAAACTAGTTTCTAGTTTATCAGAAATTGCTTTTGTAGGTAGATATATATATATATATATATATATAATATATATATATATATATATATAAATAACAAAAGACCTGTTATCAACTTACGTACAATATATTGTGTTGTTGTAATTGAAATTTGTTGAAGTGATAATTCAGAACTAACTTATTTTGCTAAATTGTATATAATATAATTAATAAAACTTATAATTAATTTAAACTGGGTGAAATGTATAATGAAATTAATTTTAATAAAATAAATCAATGACAACATCCGTTTACATTTATTTTCTCTATTTCATTTGCTATTTAGTATATTTACTTCTATAATTCATCAAATAAGAAAAAAAATAAACAGGAATATATTTTGGGTTAAATTTGGTATTTTGTAACAAAATTACTGATTTTTTTTTATAAATCTTAATAGTTTTTTAATAAAGTAAATCTGCTTACAAAATTATGAACCAAATTTGTCAACAGAATCAAAGATGTACAGACATCAAATCAGTCTTATCAAAATATTAATTTTGAATAATAGTATTTTTTAAATTACACATTAGCACATGGACTAACTATTTACCTTCATAGATGCAATTTATTTTAAAGAATTTTTGAAATTAAAAATAATATTACACTCCAAAACTTGCAACTGCAAAAATTTTTGTGATATTGATGTAAAATTAGTCAAATATTTCGGTGTCATAAAATTAGTCATTAATAGCAAATTTTGATAATTTTATAATTTCAAAGTATACATTAATAATATAGATTATACGTGTACCTTTATGATTTTGATGTACTTCAAAAAAAAATTAAATAAAAATAAAATTGCCCTCCAAAACTTGCACTACAATGCACTAATTTTAAGTAAAATTAGTCAAATATTGCAATGTCGTAAAATTTGCTATTAACAGCAATTTTTGATGATTTTTTAATTTTAAATCATACATTAATATGTAAACTATGCATTAACATTTATGATTTTGAAGTATTTCAAAGAATTTTGAAATAAAATAAAAATACACGCCAAAACTTGCATTACAATTTATTTTGTGACGATGATGTAAAATTAGTCAAATATTGCAAGGACATAAAATTAGTCATTTATAACAATTTTTAGTAATTATATATTTTTAAATTATACATTAATATGTAAACTGAACATGTACATTTACTATTTGCAAATTCATTAAATAAAAAAAATATTATACTCAAAAACTCGCATTACAGCATTTTTGTGACATTGGGGTAAAATTAGTCAAATATGCATTGCATTGAAAAAAAATAGTCATTAATAGTAGTCAGCAATTATTAGTAATTTTATATTTTTATTTTATACACTAATATATAGCCTAAATATGTACCTTTATCATTTGGCAGTATTTCAAAGAATTTTTGAAAGAAAAATAATATTACACTCCAAAACGCACTCGATCATCCTACAATACTTTTGTGACAATCATGTTAAACTAATATATATTAATAAAAATTTTGAGTAATTTTATAATTTTAATTTATGCATCAGTATATAAAATAAACATGTACCTTTATTATTTGGAAGTACTTCAAAAATTTGTCAAAAATAAATAAAATTGCACTCGAAGTACACGGAAACACTTTTGTCCTTGAACTGATGTAATATAATAACAAAGACCATACAAAATTTTCATACCAATATTATATAGTATGTAGATAAAATATTTAAAATAGATAAGATTTATATAAATATTGGCGGCAAATTTAAATAAATCAAAATGAAACTTTTACCCATTTTAATGTCATTTTTTTCCCTATTGATTTCCGAACAAATTAATTACAGAATTTCCATCGGACTCCTATTAGTTCAATTTTAAATCGACAATTTAAAATTTTGACGAAGCGTTTTTAATTAAAACTGAACTGACTGCCCAGTCGACAACTCAATTAGTGAAGTTTCGGTTTTCGAACAAATTTAATGAGATTGTCATGATTTTTTTTGTCGATATCAGATGCATCTGGACGGAATTAATATTTAATGGAATTGTTTGTAATAAAAAATATAGGAAACTTTGTATAGGAATACGAAGAGAAACCTCAGAGTATAAAAACAAACAATGATATGTATATAATTTTTGTGTTTTAAAATTTCCCAATGATTACAAAAAACTCATCATATTTCAATTTTATTTTTTTCCATGTTTTCACAAAAGTGAACTCTCTGTTATTATATTCAGTGTGTTGTCATTATCATGTTTTTGTTGTTTTTACTGCAATTTTTATTATTCGAATTCATTTCTAGGCTTCGTTTGTATTTATTATTTCGTTCTCTCTAACAACAGAGGGAAAAATCAGAGGTTCTAGAAATTTTTTTAGGAAAAAAAAAAATTTTTCTTCAGAGCATTTAATTTTAACCTGTAGCAGATATCAAGAAAATAGGGATTATTTATTATATGAATTGTATAGAATGAAAAAAATAGTTAAACCATTTAATTTATTTTATTTAGTGTCAAATATTGATTATTATAAAATTATATATATTTTTTTAGTTAAATGTAAAATTAGAATACAAATGTAAGAAACTTTGTACGTTTGTCAATAAGAGGCCAAATAAAATAAAATAAAATAAAAAAAAGCATTAAGATTTTTTAACTTCCCGTAAGGTAAGTTATTGTAATCGTCCAAAAATCGCAAATGAATATTTTTGCATTTCTTCACGTTTCAGAAGTTTCTGAACATTTTGGCATACTTTAGAAAAAATGAATGTGTAATGATTCAAAAATATTTCTGCTTTTCTTGACAAAAAATTTGGGAGAAAAACAATTTTTTTGTATATATTTTTTTACTTTTCGTAGGGTAAGTTATTGTAATCGTCCAAAAATTAAAATTGTATTTTCATTTTGCATTTCTTCACGTTTCAGAGGTTTCTGAACGTTTTGGCATACCTCAGAAAAAATGAATGTGTAATGATTCAAAAATCTTTCTCAAATTTGGGAGAAAAATTTTTTTTTGCATCAATTTTTTTAGTCCTCGTAGGGTAAGTTATTGTAATCATCTAAAAATCATATTTTTTTGCATTTCTTCACGTTTCAGAGGTTTCTGAACACTTTGGCATACCTCAGAAAAAATGAATGCAAAAGGACAATTTTGCGTCCACGTTTTCGAGCGCACGGATTAACCGATTAGAATGGTTCAATAATCATTCGATTCCTATTGATAGGTAGATGTGATGATTAGTTTTTGGCAAAGGCAGGTCTAGCCGTTTTGGAGATATGAAGCAAAGAGTGCAGAAAATAGAAATCGAGTTTTAGGGAGAACGGAGTGTCCGATTTGAATGATTCAAACGGCATTTATTTCTATTGATAGGGAAATGTGTGGATTAATTTTGGCAAAGGCAGGTCTTGCCGTTTCGGAGATACGGAGCCAAGAGTGCAAAAAATAGAAATCGAGTTTTAGGGAGAACGGAGTGTCCGATTTGAATGATTCAAAAAATATTCAATTTGTAATGATAAGTAAAAGTGATGGTTAGTTTTTGAGAAAGGTAGGTCCAGCCCTTTTGGAGATATAAGGCAAAATGTGCTAAAAATGGCAGTTTTTGAGAGAACTAAGCATCCGATTTGAATGATTCAAAAAACTTTCCGCTTGTGTTGGCAAAACAATTGCTTTTAGGGAAAAAATTATTTAATTTTTTGCTAAAGTTCTAAATATTTTATATTTTAAATAAATTATTTTAACCTTGCAATTCAGTTTATATAATTCTTATAAATTTCAGACAATATTTATAATAATCTATATGAAAATATTTAAGGTCCCTCAAATTTTTCATTACGGTACGGGAAGTTCCAGCAATTTGCCTTAAGCCACCACTAGTTTTAACCTTAAAAGTGTAATTCTACCGGACTATTATTATAAGCCATCAAAAAAGCTTTTAGTTCTCCTCGAATCTCGATTTTCATACACCCAAAAAGAAAAATACGAATTCGTTTGTCATACATGTGTATTTTTTATTTTTTTATGAATATTTGTGTTATTACCCACGGATACATTATATTTTCATGTGCAGGTAGTGTGATATGAAATGTTGCCATAAAAAACGTTCAAAATTTATGTTCGCAAATGGGAAATTTATGATCACTTTGACGCCGACATGGGTAATGGACTGTGTTTCTCATTTGTAAAAAAAATCATAATGGAAATAGGAAAAAAATTGTTGCAAAATATAAATAAAGACAAATATATATATATATATATATATATATATATATACTAGCATTCCCAGCCTTGCGTTGCAACGGCCCTTATTAAATCCACCTGATTGAAATTTGAATCCGTTTGACAACCAAATTTCAACCTTTTGTTATAAAAAATTCATATCAATCCAAAATAAATAAAATTCGGATTAAAATTTGAATATGATGGATCAATACTATTGACTAAAGTGTTTTTTGTGTTAGTATCCGAACTAATTTCTTGCTTAATATGTTAAGCAAACCAAATAAATATAATTATTAATTTATTCATCTAATACATTCCATAGATATTGATAAATAACATTTCATTTTTTTAGTTTACAACTATCAAAATTTATTTAAATCTATAAACATTATATATTTCTATTATTTTGAATATAGCATTTTGCCTAATTTGGATATAACTGTTGGATATATTATAATATATCCGTTCCTTTTTCAATAAGTAAAAATAATATATTTTTAAAATTGTCAATTTTTTTTTCAGAAATCATAAATTGCTTTTCTCGAAGTTTCCGTAAATATTGACATTTGTCATTTTAGTGTTTTGTTTTTTTTTAGTAATTCTGTCAAAATTTATGGAAATTTATAAAAATTATAAATTAAATAAATATTTCCTTCTTGGTCGAAATTTAATATAATATGATATAATATATTTTTCAATAATGTTTTGTATCTACAATATTGCCTATAACAAAACTTGGAATAATTAATGTATTTGTTTCTTATTGAAGTCGTTAGAAAATCAATTTTTCTGAACTGTCAAAATTTTGTTTATTATTAATATTAAATTTAATATGTCGTTTTTTTATTGTGATCTATAATGTTTTGATGAAGTTTTGGTTTCCGAAATAATTTGGTAAGCTAATCAATTAAATCTAAATCGTAAATCTATTTATATAATTAGTTTCATAAATATTGACAAATGACATTTAATTTTTTTACATGTCAACATTTATTTAAATTTTTAAGCATTGATTTTTAATTAGATTTAAAACTATAAACAGTGATTTTGAATATAGCATTTCATCAAATTTGGATTTAAATGTTGGATGTTTCTATATATGTACATGTTTTTGAATTTTATTTTTTGAAATGTCAAATTTTTTTTCAAAAATTATATATCGAAATTTCCTTAAATTTTGACATTTGTCATTTTAGTGTTTTGTTTTTTTTGGTCATTTATATATTTATATTTTAAATTTACTTTTCAAAATTTCCTATAACCTAAGTTGGATATATATGCACACGATGAGCCAATAAAATTTAAAATCGGTTCAGTAGTTTGAGCGTCCATCGCGAACCAACATCGTGACACGAGATTTATATATATATAGATATATATTAAATATATATTAGTTACTAATTTTTTATTAATTCGACACTGTGCAGAATTTCTTCGATACTTTACCTAAATGATTTTTTTATAATATTTTATAAAATATCGTAAATAAATAATCATAATTTACTACCCATTTTATTTTCTTTGTGTAACTAATCAAATTATTTCTTCGTCCTTTTCCTTGAAGAATAGTAGGACCATTATATATGTATTATTACAGGTGATTTAGGTTTGCAATGAAATCCCATTAGTGGAAGTGCCCTTAATTGAGGACCTTGATACCTTAGACGTCTCTGAGCCTCTAATGAAGCGACTACTGACGTCAAAAAGACATTCGTCGACTTTATTTATTCTTTCCATTTCCTTTCCATTAAGTGGGAAAAAGAAAAAACACACACGTAAAATATATTTTGTAAAAAATAGGCCTTGTGTAATAATTTCAACCCTCTATTTCCATCAATAATTCCATCCTCGTTCGTTAAATGTATGATGTATTCACAATGTGAATTATTGAGTACGTGATTAGCATAAACATGTTTTGGCAGATCCTATTATAATAACTACATCGAATAACTTAATAAACCAACGACTACCTACTATCTCTGTAACGATAATAATAATAATAATAATGTACACAAACACGATCTATCTATTATTGGACATCTGGTTCATTAGAGTTTGTACAGCAAGTCAACAAAACAATAGAGGTAATATTATATATGCAAGATTTGCTGACTAGAAATTTGTGTGGAAATATTTGGTTTGAATATAAAAAATTAATTAGCGTCTAAATATTTTACTAAGCACTTAAGCGTCCGCGTCTTTATCCAATTATTCCATATGTATATTAATTTTGGGATAAAATTCAAAAATTATCCAAACTTTGTATTGCAAGCTTGTAATTTAAGTATGTAATACTTCCAAGTGTCTTTTATGACGATAAATACTAAAATCAATGGGTTTCTAACAAAATTTGGGTTATAAAGGCTTTATAAACTCCGCACTATATGTCGAAAAGATGGACATTTGATGTAAATTCAAAAAGCTCTGCAGAAAGTACCGTTTGTACTACCATTCTGTAATTCCAATATGATATGCTTTAATATGTCTATTATAATATCAAATACTAAAATTATGGGTTTCTAACAAAATTTTGATTTATAAGAGCTTTTATCGAACTCGCACTACGTCTATATTTATCTGGCATACAAATATGATGATGTGGATAAATGGTATATTAAGGAGCTCAGCAGGACGTACCGTTTGTACTGCGACCTTGTAATTCTAATATGATATACTTCAAATATATTAATGATAGCACATACTAAAATTAATGGGTTGTTTAACAAAATTTTGAGTTATAAAGGCTTTTATAAAAACTCCGCACTAGAAGTCTTATATATTCTGGCATACTAGCATGAAACCGGAATTTAGTGTAAATTCAAAGAGCTCTGCAGGACGTACCGTTTGCACTACGACCTTGTAATTTCAATATGATATACTTTAATATGTCTATTATGATAGCAAATACTAAAATTATTAGGTTTTCTAACAAAATTTTAAGTTATAAAGGCTTTTATCGAACTCTGCACTACGTCGATATATATCCTGGTATACTAACATGATGCTGGAATTAGTGGTAAATTTAAAGAGCTCTGCAGGTCGTACTGTTTGTACTAAAACCTTGTAATCCCAATATGATATACTTTACTATGTATATATAAAACAAATACTAAAATTATTAGGTTTCTAATAAAATTTTGAGTTATAAAGGCTTTTATCTAACTCTGCACTAGACGTCGATATATATCCTTGCATACTAACATGATGCTGGAAATTAGTGGTAAATTCAAGGAGCTCTGCAGGTTGTACTGTTTGTACTACAGTCTTGTAATTCAAAATATGATATACTTTAATATGTTTTTTATAAAAGCAAATACTAAAATTAATGGGGTTTCTAACATATTTTGAGTTAAAAAGGCTTTTATCTAACTCTGCACTACGTTGATATGATCCGGCATACAAATATGATGATGTAGATAAATGGTATATTTAAGGAGCTATGCAGGTCGTACTGTTTGTACTACGTTTTGTAATCCAATAGGATATACTTTACTAGTCTATTATGATATGATATCAAATACTAAAATCAAGAAGTTTTCTAACAAAATTTTGAGTTATAAGAGCTTTTATCTAACTCTGCACTAGATGTCGGTGTATCCTGACATACGATACTGGAAATTAGTGGTAAATTCAAAGAGCTCTGCAGAACGCACCGTTTGCACTACGACCTTGTAATTCCAATATGATATACTTTAACATGTCTATTGTAATAGCAAATACTAAAATTGATGGGTTTTCTAACATAATTTTGAGTTATAAAGGCTTTTATCTAAGTCCGCGCTAGGAGTCGATATATCCTGACATACTTATATGATGATATAGTTAAATGGTATATTTAAGGAGCTGTGCAGGTCGTACTGTTTGTACTACGACCTTGTAATTTCAATATGATATACTTTAATATATCTATTATAAAAGCAAATACTAAAATCAATAGGTTTCTCTAACAAAATTTTGAGTATATGAATGCTTTTATCGAATTCTGCACAAGACGTCGATTATATCCTGCCATACTAACATGATGCTGGAAATTAGTGGTAAATTTAAAGAGCTCTGCAGGACGTACCGTTTATACTACAACCTGGTATTCCAGTGTGATATACTTTAATATGTCTATTATGATAGAAAATACTAAAATTAATGGATTTTCTAACAAAATTTGTGTTATAAATGCTTTTATCGAACTCTGACCAGACGTCGATATATATCCGGCATACAAATATGATGATGTAGATAAATGGTATATTTAAGGAGCTATGCAGGTCGTACTGTTTGTACCACGACCTTGTAATTGTAATATGTTATATAGTCAAATATAAACAATAGACACAAAATTCAAAAATTTTTTCAAATTCTACAATATCTTTTTCCTCCTTCGAGTGGTTGTATGATCCGTTTTAACGAAACAGCAAAACCTGCCCTAACGATTCGATTCAATTTAAATTGATATTCCATTGAGAGAGCCTAATTAGAGACACTCGACTTCCAAAAACAGAAGTAGATCTTCAGAAACGAGAGTACTCAATAGGGGATGACAAAAGAAATGACTCTCTCAAAAGAGATTACACTTCAAACGCAAAACAATGAGGTAACGACATGCTTTTTATCGGAAAATGGACGAAATTTAGGGGATGCTTCTGGTTTGGTAATGACGTCTGTCAATCCAGAGATAAAAGATATATAAATATAGATATATAGTATATATATATATATATATATATTTTATATATATATATATAAACTTATCCATTTACTACTATCCCCCAGAATGATTTTTGACGAGCGTTCGTGATTTACGTTTTTAATTAAGCATTTTCCTGAACAACTTTGCTATTTTCTCAGCTCCGGTCGTGCCACTTAATACCCTTAACATCTCGGTATACTTACTCTCTTGATATTAATAAAGAAAATCTCATATCGTGTATTTTGGTCCGAGCCAAAGGACTTTTGTGATAATTGAGAGGAAAATAGTTAGTAGACAACTGGAAGCCTTAATAATTTGCTGTCTTTTGTGACTTGGTTGAGTATTTTTGATGTACATTATATAAAATAAGTTTTAATTTTTATTTTGGATGTTATAAGTTGGTTTTATGAGTAAAAACTAGATAAAATTTACTATAAATTGTATTTATTAACTTTTTGCATATCTATCAGTAAATTAAAATTACAAGCCTAGGATTAAAAACAACCTTCTGCAAAATTTGTTGAATCGTCAGTAGACTTTGTTCAGAATAATGAATGTAACTTTTTTTTGAAACATTTTTATGAAACCTGTTAATAGCTGGAAAATTAGATAAATTTTATAAAAATTGTTGTAATGTACGTTACCATGAAATAAAAATTACTAGCCTGGAAATCAACATGGGAAGCTCACTTCGACCTAATTTGTGAAAAAAAGTCTTTTTCCAAGTTGTCTATTTTTCTTCCAACTTCAACCCTCAGTGTACAGTTTTGCCTCCAGCCCAATATTTTATAAATTCCCGCATTACAATAACTTGACACCTTGCCCTATATATGAATATAATACAATCGTGAAGAATACAAAACACACCCTTTGCGGAACATTAAATCCGACAACAAAAACCCTACACACCCTATCAGAGGCATTCATCAAAGAATAATGCATGAAGACGGATAAAAAATTCCCTTTTCAAAGGAAAAAACGCACAATCGAAAAAATAAGGAAGCTTCCTTCTCTTCCATTTAGATCTTCATAACATGAGGAATGAGATATTAAATTGGAATCATAGTAGTAACAAATTTCTTTTTATTTTATTCGATTTTGATCTATTATTTTTCCTATGAATTTTTTATGATTTCATATTTAATAGTTAGTATTTTCCTACTGTAATAAGTTTTGCATAAGGCGGCTATTTACTGTTGAAGGAAATTACAAAAGTTTTTTAATTAAGGAGTTGTGAATAGGAAAAAAACTATAAAGTCTTCCAATAACTATTACGAGCTGCTGGTAAAATAAAATAGAACAACAATATCTATATAAAAGAATCCTTATATACTAAAGTCCGTATTTCAAGTACGAATTATTCAAAAATTTTATCTAGTTTTTACTGATGTAAACAAATTACAAAGTCTTAAATGAAAATTAAAAGTTATTTGAAGTCCAGTTAAATAATGTACTAGAAACATATATTGCAAATTATCCAAAGTTTTGTTATTTACATGATAGTAAAAAATGTTCTAAATCCAGCATGAGGCAAAATATCAAAATGCATATTTTGCCTTCTACTTGCAAATATTATGTTAAAAAAATCTCACGCAATAATAGCTACATAATTCTACTGATGCAAAATATAAGTTTCGTGAATAACACATTTTTTACAAAGATAACACTGCATATAACCTTGATCTGGTATTTTGCCAAACAAATCATCAACAGGTTTGATATACTAATTATTTAACTCATGTCTTGTAAAATTGCTTTTTTTTAACTCAATTTATGTTTTTATTTTTTACACTTTTGCCAGGGTAAAGTTGGTTGTCTTTACCCAACCAAATGTAAGATTTTATAGAGGTTATATAAAAAAACTGTTAAATCTAATTTAAAAATACTAATATATCTTATAAGACAATTAAATAAAGTATACTTAAAAATTATACTGAAATCTCGTAAACTAAACAACAGTGCTCACGATCAAAAAAACTAACAACGAACAAAATACTTTTGTTAAGGATTTTCAAACATTACGTTTATTTCCTGATAGCAATGTTGTACGAATTTTCAGGTGTTGACTGGCTGTACATCTTTTGCCCTCTACTTTCATATATTGTGCTTACAAAAATCCTATTCTATATATATATATATATATATATATATATATATATATATATATGTTTTGTCAAATCGATTCAATTTGGGTAAAAGGGTATGTAAAACCTTTGTAAATATTTAAGGGTTGTTATTGTTAAGAAAATTGCAAAAACAAAAAAAAAGTACACTTCCATATGAGTGTAATAAAAAAAATAATACTGATCCGATTAGCACCATTTTAGATAATTAATTTACCGCAGATGATGTTCATGGAAATTGAGCAAAAAATCCATATTTCAATCGTAAATATTTACGTAAAAAAAATTTTTTCAGAAAAATCCTGAAATACGTATTTTTATGTATAATATCTGTAAAAAAAAAATCAGACGATTCTAAAATGTCGAGGTTGTTTTTTTGTTTGAAAAGATTTATTTGTTCCATATTATATTACATAAAAATGCGAGTATATAAGATTTTGTATACCTATCATACAATTCATTGATAAATAACATTTGAAACATTATTGATTATATAAATTAAGTAAATTAAATAAATTATGGGGAAAAAAATCACAAAAAACCATATTACACTGTTGATTCTTGGAGGTGGCTTATTTTGTAATTTATTAAGTATGACTGTCGGTAAGTTGTATTTGTTATACCAAAGTTTGTGAGTTAAAGAACCAACATCAACAGTACTTAGCAGACCTATATATGTATCCTTTACAAAATCAATTTCTCAATTTTATCAATTACATAATTCCAAGAACCATCAAGTAAAAACCCTCTCCATCTTCGTCCCATGTCGTTTAAGTTGCAACCGAGAGATAGAGTCTCTCCTTTCGCAAAATTTGCAAAAAGACAAAATCAACATTTTCTTGGTTCGCCCACCTGTGCTATTATTTCTCATGGGAGAACAGAAGTTGTTCTTCTGTTCAGTCAGTCTCCTGTTGTTTCTGTTGTGCTGTTTTAGAAGATACGACGTCTCAGTTTTCGCAAAATGACACTTTTGTATTTACGAAACAACAAATCATACATACAAAGTGGCCGAGGCGAAAATTAAACGCAGAGCTAATAGATAACCGGGGGAATAGTTTAGTCAAATTTTAAACAGAGAATTTATTTTAAAATTTGTTCACAAAAGCTCGCGAACCAAATTTGTTAATCTAATTGTGGAATGTAAAAAATATATATTTGATAGAAATTTTTTTTCAGGTGAGATTTATAAATTAAATATTGAGATGCCATTTATTCTTACCTTTTAGCTTGCTTTATTAAAAAAATATTAAAAGAGCTAATGGAAAACGGGCAAAATAATTTACAAATATAGGGTAATGTTTCCCAAGTCATACCACTGCCTCATAAGTCGTACCTAGACTTAGCAAAATTTGTAGAAAAATGCAACGTTCTCAAAAATTCCAATTGCCTAAGTCGTACCTGGACTTTGCAAAATCAGGAGAAAAATGCAACGTTTTCGAAAATTCCCATTGCCTAAGTCGTAGCTAGACATAAAAAAATTAGCAAAAAAAATACAAAGTTTTCGAAAAATTTCATTGCCCAAGTCGTACCACTGCCTAAGTCGAACCTAGATAGTGTAGATATTATGTAAGTTAGTATATGGCTAATGTACCAGTTTGTAAAACCAATAAAATAATAAAAAAAAAAAAGTCGAACCTAGACTTGTCAAAATTAGCAAAAAATGCAACTTTTTCAAAAATTCCCATTGCCTAAGTCGTTCTTAGACTTTGCAAAATCAGTAGAAAAATGCAACTAAATTAACAATATAAAATAATAACAAACAGGTCAGTGTTAGTATTATAACATATAAATAATTATCAAAATATATTCATAATACATTCCTAACACATAAATTACAAGGCTTTTCGACTTTTAGACAGACATAGTTAGATTGACCATAACCCACAAAAGTTGAAAATGTCTGAAGAAACAAATTCAACGTTTTTGAAAATTTCCATTGCCTAAGTCGTACCAAGACTTTGCAAAATTGCTAATTTTAAAAATGCAACGTTTAAAAAAATCCCATTGCCCAAGTAGTACCACTTCTTGATGTATCGTTGTTTTGTTCAAATTTTCTAACAAACTTTGTTTTTAACAATTTAATAAATATTTTAGACTACTTTGATATAATTTAAATAACAATTGTTATAAATACAAAATATCCTAAATAATTTAATTCATATATTTTATATGTATCAACTGTATATCCAAAAATTTTTGGCAATAATTTGTATTAAGACTTTAAATAAAATTTGATTTAGGTTTTGAAAAAATCAAATATAATTTAATCAAAAATTATGTTTTATTGATTGAAATTACTGATGATACACATTTGGAGTCAAACCGTACATAATAATGAACTTTAAATATTTTTTTGATGATTTTTCCAAAAAAACTTGATATATTCAAGAATGTATTTCAAGGTGTCAAAATATAATTTTAATAACTAAAATATTTTTTTTTTTCATTTTTCGTACCACTGCCTAAGTCGTACCTTCGCTATATTTTGTTAGATAAATATGAATATGTAATTTATTATAATTTTGAATAATACTATTTACTTTAGTAAGGTTGTACTAGATTTTTTTGAAACAGAAATAATCACAAAAAAAGCATTTGGCAAGATTATATTAAATTTTTTGACTCAATTGTACGCCTATGCTCCTATATTTTTTTTATAAAAAAATCGTATTTTCCACTAATGTTCGATTCTATTACTTATTTGACAATCTTATAGGTAAAACTAAATATGTAGTAATATTTATTTAGGTCATGACACTAGTTTCAATTTCAAACTTTGAAGATTTTTCAGCTTAAGTCGTATTTGTGAAAATTTCCTTACTCATATCAGTTTAACAAAGAGTGTTGTTTAGACTTTTTTTGGATAAAAGTACAACGTTTTCGATAAAATTGGAAAATATCTGCAAATAATGACGCCTTACAGTAGAACTTTGAAAATTGTTTAAAGAAACAATACCTTATCAAATTTCTTACTTTTAAAAATAAAAAATATCTACAAATAATGACTCCTTTTAGTAAAACTTATAAAACTGTTTAAAGAAAAATTACATTTTAAAAATATTATTCTATTTTAGGTATTCTTTAATAATTTTGTTCGACTCGATATCTAATGACTGAAGAAAAGTTAATCACTTTTTGAAGGACTGATTTTTTTCTAGTTTTGTAGTAATAGGTACTACTACAGTTAATAGTTACTAAGCAGTTAAACAAATTTTTTTTTATTATTAAATTTTATTTTTTTTGAAATTTCAGTAATTTTTGATAATAAGCTAATTAGATAAAAATTAAATAATTGTCAGATAATTTTGTTTTAATTTAATTGCTCTTAATATTATAGCAATATCTCCTTATGGGGTACGACTTAAGCAACTTCATAGTAAAAGAAATACTTTAGAAAAAACACGAGCCCTTATAGGGTTAATTAATTAATATCAAAATATTAACAAAAAAATGTAATAAACGCAAAATATTGTCTTTTAATTTTATTGCACTAAAAAAATTCCTAAGGGGATACTACTTAAGCAATCTCAACCTATCAAAACTCATAAAAAAATAGATAGTTTTTTATTGGTTAAACTGTACTTTTTACCCAACTATAAATAAATATATTTAACAAAAAAACTATGACAACTTAAAGATATAATTTTAAAATTTCAAGATAAAAGTAAGATTATCAGAATTAGTTTTTGGTAGAAATCGGTAGGGCAGTTTCTTCTTAATTAATTATTGCTAAAAAAATTTACACGATTTGAATAAAACTTTAATGATGAGAGAGTTCATGGTCTTGACAAAACCTAAAATATTTAGATTTAAATTCAGTTATAAAAAATCATCAAATTTCGAAATACTGAATAATGTCAAAATTACCTAATTATGTCATAATAAATTTCTAAATCTCATTTTTTTATTAATTCAGTCATGTCTTTCCAGCTCGCTGTCTATAAGACATTATATATTGCATAACATTTGTCTAGTAGTGTCGACTTTGCATAGTAAGAAATCTGTGCAGTAAGCACTTGTGCATACAAATATACCTGATATATATATATATATATATATATATATATATATATATATAATCAAAAACTGGGCTAGGCTTTTGCTTTTCTCTTTATTAAACAAGTTTTGCCAAGAGATTTTGCACCAGAATAGAGTTTTGGAATACACAGTTTAATTAAATTAGTTGTCTTAGACACACATTAAAAAAATAATATAAAAGTAACATGTACATAGCATAATATCACTATTAAATAATTAAAGTTTATTGAAATTGTTTATAGAACTTTGTTTACTGAATATTTTTTTGCTAATAATGATCCTTCAGTGTGCATATTTCGACGACTTTTATTTTACTTTATTTTATTTCAAGACTGTCTCAACAAGAAAAATTACGATTCAGATCGTATCTTTAAAATCACCTTTCCGTGAAACGTGAAGCTCAAGTAATTATTTTTGAATAATTTTAACATTAATTCGAAGATTTATGCCTCGGGCGTGTTTTTCTAAAGAAACGCCTATAATATTATATGAGATTAATTGTGTGAAAAAATTTAGATACGGGAGTGAAAATATTCCATAAAAATATATTTAGGTGTCGTAAACTAAATAACAGTGCTCAAAACCTTAACTAAAATATTTAATATATATAAAGTACTAATAATTGATAAGAAAGATTTAACTTTTTACAACTAATTATATATTTATATATAATTATTAGATATTTTTTAGAGTTTTCTTGAACAGATCGATTTTTATATATACTATTACCAGTGTAGTCTTTAATTTATTTATTATTTGATATAATTTATCCATCAGCAACTTGCCAATAGGCACAATTCAAATTTGTAGACAATAATATATAATGTACTTATAATTGATTTATATAAGAGAAGATTTAATTTTGATTGATTTTAATTAAGAGAAAATTTAATTATCTAAGAAACTTACCAAATTTTCATAAATTTTAGGTCCTTAATAATAAAACTGGTACATACCTGTAAATAAAAAATAAATGTTAGTAAAATATTGACAATTTGAATTTTTAATTTATAATAAATTTACATATTATGATGAAATAATTAAAAACAAATTAAATGTAGAAAATTATAGAGATGTTAAGAAATTTGATTAAATATTACAAAATACGAATCAAAAATGAATTACCAATTTTGTATTAAACTGGCATTTGAAATAACATTTGGTTTTCATTTTTTAGTTATTTTTGGAAAATTATTAAACTAAATGGAAATTATTAAATTAAATTAAATTATTTATGAATTGAAGTGTAAAAGTTTTTTATATACTGAATAAAATGCAATACTTGCTGACATGTTTTTATATCTTTTGAACCATTTAATTTATATGAATGAAGTCTTTGAGAAATTTGTTTAAAATTGAATAATCTAAAACTATTTCTCATAACACAAAATCCTACAACAACTCCTTATACTCTTAAATGTTTTTTGAATGTTCCGGCAACATTTGGCCTATTGCAGTCTGACTAAAATGCAGAACTTGTATAAATCGTCTATATCTCTAAAACCAATCGTTTAATTTAATTGTAGTATTTGGGAAATTTGTTCAAAATTAAATAATCTAAAACTTTTTCGCGTAGTGCAAACCCTACAACAACTCGGTGTACTTTTAATTGTTTTTTGAATGTTCGAGCAACATTTTGTCTCTTGCAGCCTGACTAAAATGCAACCCTTGTATATATCGTCTATATCTTTTAAACCGTTCGATTAATTTGATTGAAATATTCGAGAAATTTATTGAAAATTAAATAATGTAAAACTTTTTTTAATAGTACAAAAACCTAGACCAACTTGGTATACTTTTGAATGTGTTTTGAATATTCAAACAACATTTTCTGTTTTCTGTTGTGACTAATATGCTGTACTTGTATATATTGTCTATATCTTTTGAACCATTTTATGGATATAAATGAAGTATTAGAAAAACTTATTTAAAATTAGGCAATCTAAAAAGTTTTCTCATACCACAAAATACTACAACACCTGCGTGTACTCTTAATTGTCCCTTAAATGTCTAAACAAAATTTTGCTTTTTGCCAGTTTGATTTCTTGGTAAACCAAAGATGTATTTTGTGTCCTTTACCCCTTAGCCCTCAGTGTTCGACTTTAGAGGCATTTAATCTCTTTTTCTCATAAAATAACAGATCTCACTTGCAATGAGAATTGCAATTTAACTGCCAGCAGTTAATTCTGACTATAGTTATGGCAGCGATTAAAATAATCTCAGGATTATAAAGTTTTGTGAAAGATTTTATTGCAAACGTCTGTTCTGAAGGAAAAAGTAAAAGACTATAGATTTTATTACTTTACAGTCAACGATAATTAAATATATAGAAACAGAAATAGAGAATACTGTATGGTAGGAAATTCTATATACTATATGATAGAAATTTTGTTCTAAGTAGTTTTTGTAGCTTTATTTTTATTGTATGTAAAGTTTTTTTAGCAGCTGTTTTATGTTTGCTTTAACTTTAATTATTATTCTGCTGCTTTACTAGAATTATTTTGCGGAAAAGACTTGGAAATTTAATGCTGACTTTGGGGAGATAAAGTACAAACAAGTTGAGTTTTAAATGTTGGAAATAAAACTGAACTAGTTTAACTAAACAGATTTGTTTTTGCTAGACAAAATCCTATTTTTTGGTACACTTTTGAAAATATATATTTTTATGTGCAATTAGATTCAATTCTGAACATATATCTCAAAGACTTCATTAAAATTGACCAAATAGTTTAAAATATACTTAAGATATTCAAAAGTAATGCATTTTAGTCAGAACGCAAAATACAAAATTTTGTATGAACATTCAAACACATTTCTGAGTATACCGAGTTGTTGTAGGATTTTGTATTGTAAGAAAAAGTTTCTCAAATACTTCATTTATATCAAACGAATGGTTACAAAAATATAAACAATACATACAAGTGTTGCAATTTAGTCAGACTGCAAGAGGCAAAATTTTGTATGAACATTCAAAATATTTAAAAGTATACAGAGTTGCTGTAGGGTTTTGTACTGTAGAAAATGTTTTGAAGTATTCAATTTTAAACAAGTTTCCTAAATATATTATTTATATTATCGAATGGTTTCAAAAATATCGACAATATATACAAGTATTGCACTTTAGTCACAATACTTGAAGATAAATGTTTAAACAAAAATTTATTCACTATTTTTTTTTCTAAAAAGAGTTACAATTTTTTCTAAGATCTACTATATATTCAATTCACAAATCTCTATTTTATTGAATATAGGTAAAAATTTATTATTAAAAAATGCGAATTAGAAAATAATGTTTAATAATAATAGAAATAAATTAATTTGACTCAAATAAAAATATTATCTTTTGATGCTCCACAAAGATGTTCATTAATATTTTCAAAATATAAAAAACTTAGTTTGGCATCAAAAAATATTTCAAATACCATTTAAATTTTTTATGAGTCTATTATTTCTGCTTGTACAATATTGTTTTTCGTTTTGCGGCTAATATAAATAATAGCTAACTATACAGAGAGCTATTATTTCGACAATAAATCAATACGAACTCCGACAGAGTCGTATATTTATTTTGATATATTTATCATACACTATGATTATGTTATTGTTTTTGATGACTCTGTATTTATATTCCAATATTTTACTGGGGATTATTTTCGGTCGAAATTTTACAGTAAATCACCGGCACTAGAAAAGTATTGTTTTTGCTTTGAAGTAGTAAATTTATTATTCATTTGGTTATTTGACTCTGTACTAGTTCAAATATTTATTATCATTAAAAATTAAAAAATCTCTTTATAAAGTTTTAATTTTTGTCTACCAATTATTATGTCTGTCCTCGGTTTATTTTCAGACAAACCATCACTAGTATCATTTTAAACTATTGTTCTGTGATATGAATGAAAATAATAGATACGTTTTATAGAAAAAAAT
This sequence comes from Ctenocephalides felis, assembly GCF_003426905.1. Classification (NCBI taxonomy): domain Eukaryota; kingdom Metazoa; phylum Arthropoda; class Insecta; order Siphonaptera; family Pulicidae; genus Ctenocephalides; species Ctenocephalides felis. The sequence continues at coordinate 8,244,688 of NW_020537758.1, read as the reverse complement.
ACATAACAATAGATTAAAACTAGGCGTCGTAATTTGTTTGAAAAAATTTATCCAGTGATGTTGCTGAAAACACAACAATCACTTTTTGTTAAATGGAAATTGGATAGATTTCGACGAGCTCTTCAGGACGCTCTGATGGTAGTACATAGTTGCAATTTTAGTATAATATAACTAGATGTGTCTATTATAATCCTACGCAAAAATTTTGTGAATTTTTGATTATGGCAAAAGATATTGGTGATTTTCTGAACAAAGTACCTAGAGATAAAATGCTTTGGTTCTGCAGTTTGAATATAAATATTGTGTTTTTAAAAAGCTCCTCAGGACGCACCGTCCGTACTACATTTGTGTATTTTTAGTATGATATCTAGATAAATTTGCTTTGATTCTGCATATTTAGATTTTTAAATACCAGCTAAAAATAAAGTTATTAATAATTTTTTGCACATGGTACATGATGATGCTATGCTTAAGGTGCCTTCTATAATTTGAATAGAATTTCAGTGGTTTTCAGAGAGCTCTTCAGGATGCACCATTTATACTACAGCCTTGCATTTATAGTATATTATTGATTGATATATCGATTAAAATTTTGCATATCTAGATTTTAAAAATTCTAACCAGAAATAAAGATATTAAAATTTTCTGAACATAGTACATGTTGCTTTAAGTGCTATAATTTAAATAGAAATAGTGGTTTTTAAAAAGCTCCTCAGGACGCACTGTTTGCACTACATTCTTGTCTTTTTGGTATGTTAGTACTAAATACTTCTTTTATAATTTCGCATATTTAGATTTCAAAAATTCCAAATATAAATAGAGATAATATTACCTTTCTGAACATATTACATGATGCTTTAGGTACTATAATTCGAATAGAATTTCAGTGGCTTTCAAAGAGCTCCTCAGGACGCTCCGTATGTACTACATTCGTGTATTCATAGGATTTTAACTCTAGATATATCTACTATAATACTGCATTTTCATATTTTGAAAATTTCGACTACAAATAAAAATATTAATAATTTTCTGCACATAGTATATAATGTTGTATAATATACTTTAATTCAAATTTAAATACTGTGATTTTCAAAAAGCTCCTCAGGACGCACAGTTTGCACTATAACCTTGTATTTAGAGTATGTTACTACTACATATATGCGTATAAAACTGCATATTCGTATTATTAAATTTTTGGGTGCAATGGAAGAAATTAATAATTTTCTGCAGAAAGTTCATGATGTCCTAATGCTTTAGTTGCTTTAAATATGGAATTAAATATTGTGGTTTTCAAAAAGCTCCCCAGGACGCACCGTTTGCACTACAATTTCGCATTTATAGTATGTTAGTACTAAATACATCTAATATAAAACTGTATACCCACATTTCAAAATTTTCAGCTATAAATAAAGATAATAATAATTTTCTAAACAAGGTACACCCCAATATAAGAGTACCTATAGTAGGTTTAGCAAATTTCAACTTCAAAATATTTCCCAGGGCTACAAAAAGAATGTAAGGCTTAATTAACATTATTATTACACATTACAAAAATATTATTCATCAATCCCATTACCCAAAATTTATTCAAACTATTTATTAATAACAACTAGGCTATCCACGATCCTCATATGTCGATTAATGAGAGAAATGAGAGTTTCGCTCTATGGCTAGTACAAAACATTATTCCAAAAGGCACCTTTACTTCGTTTCTATGTTATTTCATAATTTTCAAATGACACTAGTGTATGTTATTTCATATAACATTGAAATAACATCACATCGGAGCTGAGATATGCGATATGAGATATGAATTCATATATCATTGTTAGTTGAGGACATATATATACTCTAATTTTACCTGGACAGTTGGCTGGAATAAACTAAAAAGTTACTTTATATGTTGGAAAATTTTAATTGGTTTTCATAAATGATGATTGGGTACACGGTGCGTCCTGAGGAGCTTTTTGGAAGACGCAGTCTCTATAGTAAAATTATAGCACGTAATACATCATTATGTTGAAAAATTATTAATATCTTTATTTGTAGTTGGAAATTTAATAATCTGGATATGCAGTGTAATAATAGGTGTATGTAGTAGTAACATATTATAAATCCAAGCTTGTAGCTCAAACGGTGCGTCCTGAAGAGCTCCTTGAAAACCACATTCTTTATATTCGAATAAAAGAATGTAGGTGAAGCATTGCGCATTATGTACTTTGTCCAGGAAAGTATTAATATCTTTATTTATAGGTAAAATTTTCAAAATATAGTTATGCAGGATTATAGTAGATATATGTAGTAATAACATACCAGAAATGCGAGGTTGTAGTGCAAACGGTGCATCCTGAGGAGCTTTTTGAAAACCGCAGTATTTATATTAGTATAATAGAATGTAGTTGAAGCATTACGCATCGTGTACTTTGTGCAAAAAATATTAATATCTTTATTTGTAGTTGAAAATTTAGTAATACGAATGTGCAGTATTTCAGTAGATACTTTTAGTAGTAACATACTGCAAATGTAAGATTGTAGTTCAAACAGTGCGTTCTGAAGAGCTTTTTGAAAACCACAGTTCTTTTAATGAATTTACAGTAGGTTCTTGAAGCATTGCCTATCAATGTACTTTGTGCAGAAAATTATTAATATCTTTATTTATAGTTCGAATTTTTAAAATATGAATATGCAGTATTATTGTAGATGTATGCAGTAATAACATACTGCAAATTCAAGGTTTTAGTACAAACGGTGCGTCCTGAAGAGCCCTTTGAAAACCACTGAATTTATACTCAAATTATATTAGGGACCTCAAGAATTAATTATATCAACATGTACTTAATGCAGAAAATTATGAATATCTTTATTCATAGTTGAAAATTGGTAAATTTGGATATGTAGCATTACAGTAGATATATGTAGTAATAATATACTTGAAATGCAAGATTGTAGTGCAAACTATGAGTCCTGAACAGCTTTTTGAAAACCACAGTATTTGTTTTCAAATTATATAATAGTAATTAAATCATTACACGTGGTGTACTTAGTATAGAAAACAATTAATATTTTTATTTATAGTTCAAAAATTATAAATTTGGATATGCAGTATTTTAGTAAACACTTCTAACAGTAACATACTAAAAATACAATATTATAGTGCAAACGGTTTAATTATAAAAAAAATCATCAAACTCTCGAATAATTGGCTCATAATACAGAGACAATTTTACAAAGTTGTTAAATCTGATGAAGTCGATTAAATACAAATATCATGAACATTTTGCAACTACAAGTTAAAATATTTTTTTTCAACTTTGATGGTTTTCTTCCAGATTTCTTTCCTAAAGTGAATTTATCGATTCTTTTCCATTGAATGCAAGCTTTTATCATATAACGTTTATATAAAATCGTAAGTGTGTCATGTATTGAAAAGAAAATATAAGATTTAGCAGATTGCTAAAGCCAATGATTTCAACTCAAGAATTCTTTTGTATGTTCGTCTTAAAGAATTTCTACATGGATTCATCTTTAAGGAAGACATAAATGGCTATCTAGGAAAATTACTGATGGAATTGTATAAAAATTGAATTGAACAAATACTGTTTTTCTTTTTCAATTTAATTAAATTAAAACATAAACGATTTTATATATAACTATCATCCGGACCTATCCCACGTAACAAAATGATTGAGGAAATTATTATGATGAATATGCGGATGTTATGCCAACGAATTGACCCACAATGCTCTGGTCTCCCCTATTTTAAAAATAATTAGAACAGATTGCAATTTATTAAGAGATGCATCCGCCAATTTAAAATATTATATGAGTATAATTATATTGAGCAAATAATCAATATTAGAAACTAGTAGTGTATGGTATCGTGCCTTAAGACAAATTGCTGGAAATTCCCTTACGGTAACGAAATTTTTGAGGAATATTAATTGTTTTCAAATAGATGATTGTCTAATATTTATAAGAATTATATAAACTGAATTGCAAAGTTGAAAATATTCATTTGATGTATATAAGCGAGCGTTAGAACTTTTGTCAGAATTAAAATGAAAAAAAAAAATTTTTTTTCCAAAAGCCATTATTTCATCAACACAGCTGAAAGTTTTTTGAATCATGCAAATCGGATGCTTAATTCTCTCAAAAACTGCAATTTTTTGCTAATTTAGCTCCGTATCTCCAAAACGGTTGGACCCGCCTTTGCCAAAAATTGATTATCATCTCTCCCCATCATTACAAAAGGAATGTTTTTTGAATCATTCAAATCGGATGCTTCGTTCTCTCAAAAACACGATTTGAATTTTCTGCACTCTTTGCTCTGTATCTCCGAAACGGCTGGACCTACCTTTGTCAAAAACTAATCAGCACATCTCCCTATCAATAGGAATCGAATGCTTTTTAAATCTACATATCCAGATTTTAAAAATTCTAACTATAAATATAAATAATAAGAATTTTCTGAACAAAGTACAAGCCCAATGTACCTACAATAATTTGATAATGGATATTGTGAATTTCAAAGAGCTCCTCAGGACGCACCGTTTGAACTACATTCAGCTATTTTCAGTATGCTACAAC
>NW_020537758.1:8210324-8240001 GCF_003426905.1 Ctenocephalides felis | reverse complement strand
CTACTACAATGGTGTAGTAAATCTACTACATGGTCGAGTAAATCTACTACAATGGTGTAGTAAATCTACTACAATGGTTTAGTAAATCTACTACAATGGTGTAGTAAATCTAATCAATGAGTGTGGTAAATGTTTCAATGGTTTGAGTAAATCTACTACAATGGTGTAGTAAATCTACTACAATGAGTGTAGTAAATCTACTACAATGGTGTAGTAAATCTACTACAATGAGTGTAGTAAATCTACTACAATGGTGTAGTAAATCTACTACAATTGCTAGCAATTTGACATTATTGTATTAAATATTATTTTGTGCTGATTGCCCAGAATAAACATTAGATGAGTAACATCGTATATTTTAATTTTCTGATATTTTTATCAATTATTAAATAACTTGATGATTGGAATGAATGGTTTAAATATTTGATCTAATTTATTAATTCCTTTGTGTAGCCGGCATATTAGCTTACTCATCCTGTTACGGATTGGAATCCCTTGCATTGATGCAGACCATCACCATCGTGTTTATTCGGCGGGGACGCCCTCTCGCAAAATCTAGCTGCCTGCAAATGCAATAATTGTCAGCAGGCCGTCTCCAATATAAAAAACCAATAAAGAAAAATTAATATAAATTTAATTTAGGTAAGTCAAAATTTGTCATTTCAACGATATTTTTTCAAAAACGAAAGTCGTCAAGATTTTTCGTTTTCTTACCTTTCTTAGACGATAGCCCAAGACGTTTCTTTAGAATTAACAACATTTTTCAATAACGTATTAGGCAACAATCTTAAACGCATTTTGAAAAATTGACAACTTTTCGGAAAATTATTAGTTGAAAATCGTGCTGTTAGATTTTGGTAAAGTTCGGCCGAGCTATTTCTTTGTGTTAATTGTTCAGAAATTATATCTTATATAACATAGTAAAATATTATAGGTCTGAAAAAGTGGTTTGATTATAAAAATTCATTGAAGTTTGGAATAATATGGGTAGTGTCAAAATTTAAACGGTCTACAGCAACAATTTGAAAAACTACTAAATTTTTAATTTTTAGGTCTTTTCTATTAAATTATGAATTTAAGCGGAAGAAACTTCTTTTTAAATATGGCCCTGGTAGAGTCATAGCAGAGTTTTGTAGCAAGCAAGTTTGAGTGATCTGCGAGACGGCTTTTGTACTTGAGAGAGCGCTTATTCCATCCTTGACTATACTAATGCCTGTATCTTTGTATATCAATCAATTTGGTACAGCTATATACTTTATATTTATACAAAATATAAATCATCATTAAATGTTCATAATATTTAATTTGTTCTCAATGTGAGTTAACTTGAAATATGTTAACCAGTTATCTATCTGTGGCGCACTCATTAAACTGTGCGCACAGTTCTGTGTCATCAGGATCGAGGTAAAATGTTGTTTTTAAGGTATAACGGCTATTTATTTTATATCAGCGCAGCCCCTAAATATCTTGAAATTTAAGAATATGTTCTGTTTATTTTTTCAATAAATAGCTAATAGTCAGAGTTTTATACGCATGACAAGTATACTTGTCAATTCTCAAAATTCTGCTACATCTCCATACCAAATATAATCGTCAATCACATTATTAACTCGTTAATCTAATGAACAAATATATCATTAATATTAAACAATGAATAGTATGGAGTATGGTTAATAGTATATTAATTTATAATTTCATTATTTGATGGTTACGGCTTGAAAAAATCATTTTAATTTTAATTATTTTAAATTTCCATAAGTAGAATCCTGTAAGAAATATTCATATCACGTGGTAGGCACCTAATTTTCACAAGCAGAATCCTGTAAGAAATATTCAAATCATGTGGTAGGTACCTAATTTTCATAAGTAGAATCCGTAGATAAAAGAAGAGTATGGCAGAATCTTGTAAAAAATATTCATATCATGTGGTAGGTACCTAATTTTTATAAATAGAATCTACAGATAAAAGAAGAGTATGGCAGAATCTTGTAAGAAATATTCATATCATGTGGTAGGTACCTAATTTTCATAAGTAGAATCCATAGATAAAAGAAGAGTATGGTAGAATCTTGCAAGAAATATTCATATCATGTGGTTGATACGTAATAAGAACAATTGATAAGTGATGCTCTCTTTAATAAATATAAAATTTATTATTAGCATTAATCCGGTCCCCGACGTTGATGTATCGATCGAACGATTTCTTACATCATTTATAATTTCGGAAATCAATAAAGTGTTAAAAATCGAACTTGTAGTTTTAATAAAATTTGTTTACGCGTTATTTTCTATTAAACGATCAATATTGCGAGAAAAAAGAAGCAATGCTTCCCTGTTTGGTGCAATATCAACCCTCCAATATTATTCGAAGGGGGTGGTACAATGCAATTTTCCCATCCACAGTTACTTGACTCTGCATGTAGCAAGACACTTCTTTCGAAAACATTGTGCTCCTATATCGGTTGTGTATAACATATAATCGTATATTACAATAATATAAATTAGTTAATAATTAATCGTTTAGTTAGTGTAGAAAAATATTTCGTCGGAGTGAACTTCAGTGCGTCGTGTGCAACGTGGGTGATAAGGTTAAGCAAGTGCAATATTAGAAAAAATTGCTAAATATAATTGTATTCGCTTTCCATATTTATTACATTATTTGCCCATGTGGTTTTACATTTGAAATTGTCTATTATAAGAGACAATCGTGTTGTACCAGTGTACGAGTATATATCCAAATAAGTTATCTTCCATTACAACAATGTTAATTCCGACATCGCCGGTTAAAAAAAGTGTTTCGAGTGAAAGTTCTTGTGGGGATCTTACAAAATTATTTATTGGACAGATTCCAAGAAATTTAGATGAAAATGATTTAAGACCTTTGTTCGAAAGATTTGGATTAATACATGAATTTGCTGTGCTGAAAGATAAACGAACAGGAGAACACCGAGGTACGAGTTATGTTAAAAATCGATTTATTTATTTATTGCTCATGAAAATCAATTAACCTTACGGTACTTAAGAGTTTTGGTAAGGAATGTTTGAAAATTTTTGTTGATTTTAATTGTTTTATACTTCATACTAAAATATTAGATATGCAATCTCAATCTCAATCTATTTACTATGCAAATAGTAAATAGATTGATTGAATAGTTGATCTATGTTTTATTTTATTTTTTTTGTAAACTACTGAAAAATTTCACTCGAAGTTATTACAACAGAGCAATCAAATGAGAATCAAAATAAATGATGTTTTTTTAAAAAAGTGTTAAAATTGTGCTGTAGCTAATTAGTATTGAAATTACTGTACATTTCTAATTATAACAATATTTAATATTATATATATCAAATTCGTTGTAAAAATTTCCATAGACGTGCTTAAGAACCATTGGAATGCAAAATATGACTCATATTATCATTTTATATAACTAACGTTTGAATTTTATATCGTTTGTGTATAAAGATCTCAACGTTATCAGTGCGATTTTATAGATTTTGATAAGATAAGATACAGGTATAGGAAACACAATAATAATTTTCAGATAATAGCTTCTTCATGCCTCCGTGCTAAAAGATTTGGCTTTGTAAAGGTAGATTCAAATCTGTTCTTTACCTCAAACAGTTTGATATCTAGTTTCATTTTTTATTTTAGACAGTTTGATATCAAGTAGTTGTGACTTAGGTGTTTACTTGAGAACAAGATGCAATCAGGACTCCGAATGAAAAGAACCTTTAATTAAATTTCAATAAAAAATAATGAGTATTAGAAAAAATTTAATAATAAAAATAAATGTCAACAGTATATGTTGACAGATGATTTATAATTAAGTTTAATAAAAACGCAATAAATTCAAAATAGCACATACATTATTTTTAAACTTATACATGTCACATTTTGCTTTACTTTACTACGTTTTTATATTATTATACAACTATTTAACAATACAAAATTGTTTCAACTTATCAAAAAATGATTTAAAAATTTTGTTTCATATGTCAAAAATTCGTTTTGTTTGACATTGGTTATGGAATACTTAGCAAGTTGATCTTAGTATAGAGAGCTCATATGAACTAGATTTTTACAAATTAATTCACCTAAGATTTGAACATAAACAATAATGTTTATTAATTATTAGTAAAAAAATGTACGTTAAAAATTAACGTGTAAATGCACTTTGAAAATTATAGACTTAATTATTGAAGCAATTATGCTGTGTTGAAAATCAAGTGTGATATTTTTTTTTAACGCAGATACTATATTATTTTTTTCTGAATTTTTTATACTGATTATAAAACTCAGCAATTTCCAATACGTATAGCTATATTAAGATTATAATTGAATTATAAATGCAGGACATCAAAAAGGATATTAAAAAGTATTGGATAGGGTTAAAATTTAGAACTTCTAGAGTACAGACAACGTCTGTCGGTATATATATATATATATATATATATATATATATATATATATATTAATCCGTAGTTGTTCTCATATGCATAAATATCTAAGAAAAGCGGAGCGAATCTCTCTGATTTGATAGCTTTATTTCAAAAGTTGGCATCTCACGTCATGAATGCGTGAGAAGTGTTCCGACTCAAATTCGTACGTGTGCCTCCATATATCTCCTATATTTTACATATATCTCAAAGACATGCCTCGTATTTATGCCACTGATGACAAATATGGGATTATTCAGTTTAGGCCTTCGTCTATTCGATTCTTCAGAATCAAGATTTATGGATAGTGATATTATATTCGAAGGCATTATTGGTAGTCTGTTGTTTTGTGCCATATGTGATCATTTTGTTATTATGCCTTAGTGAATATCTAGTGAATAAAAATTAAAAGCATACCAGAGAAATAATGCAAGACACATAAAAATTATTATGATAAATCTTATATTGATAGTTGAAATCTTATATTCAATGAGTGAATTCACCAAGACTGTTCATATGTGCAAGGATATGGTAGTGCTGAAGTGGGCAGCTTCTTCTTCAGTCTTCTTGAATTTGGTGTCTCAACAAGCTGAGTTTGAATGATGTTCTAGTTTATGAAAATGTTTGGCACTGTTGATTTTTATAACTGTGTTTATAAATTCAATATGAAAATCGTCGTGTAAGGTCTTATTGCTTACAAACCATGGAGCATCAGTAAAAACTGCCTTAATATTTTCGGCTGGGCACGTTGCATTAGCACAATGTTTTTTTGGCTCATACAGCTTCACAATTCTATGCCATAAGTCCATATTGGTTTCATTATTACCTTGTAAATTAAAAGTTTGTCAATAGATAGAATTGACTTAAGTCCCAGAAACTAGTATAGTTCAGCGGTTCGAATTTTTATAGTTTTTAATTTTGAGCAAATATGGTTCCTCCGTGTTTTTCGTAATAAATCTAGTTTTGTATACGAAATATGTTTATGAAAACGTCACAAACCATTATGAGTTCCATGACGTACACCTCAAATTGATATAATCAAGTTTTGCATGACCAAAGCAATATAAATTCACGAATTTTGCGTTTGGCTCACTAATTCCTTTTCTTCCGCTGCGGCATTAAATTTTTCGCAATCCCTCTGGCAAATGTACATCTCTCCTGTGGCAAAAAACGTCCATAACAACGGGATGTAATAAAAACTGTTCACATTATTACTTTGTACTGTTACGAATCTAGTTAGCAAAACACGACATCGGAGTAACATACTAATGAAGCTATTTGCATGACCGCGCACTCTGTAATATGCCAACCATAAGCATCACTAATATTAATTTCCTACCTACGCCGTGGACGGAATTTCGAATACAAGACTATTCTGTAACATACGCTGTTATACCTATTTCTCTTGGTTTATGTCAGACAGGATGAGGAATTCAATTATTGTATCATAGTAATATCGATTGTAGTAAGTTAACGTACATATTCTGGAGAAAAACTTGGTCTAGAAGGTCTAGAGATATACTTAAACTTATCATCAGATGATGAAACATTTTTAAAATCTGGAAGAGAGAAGTTTGTTTTCCGCAAATTTTATGTTAAAAAAAAAACAATGTTGGTAAAAAGAAATCATGTGCGTATGCGTAATTCAATTATTGTATGAAATTATTAAAGAGGCACTGTAATTATAATATTAATTAGATGGATTTCCCATCTTACTTGTTCTTATCTCATCTAGTAATAACGCAGCAAAAGTTTTTTTGATTGTAAAATCTTATTAGCCAACTTTTAATGTCTTAATTTTGTTAAATTAAAGTATCCTAAGAATTCAGTAGCAGAATGACCAAAGTTCAAACCTGTGCATTTTATGTGAAATAACGTCTTTATGTAGTTTACTGTCATTAAGCAGTTTAATACCATTCTTTTTAATTATGAGGGTTAGAAAGGACTTAAATGGCTTAAGTTCCATTGCAATAAAAATGGAAAATCTATAAAAATTTGTGTATTGCCCAAGAGCCGTTAGGAATCAAACAAATATTACAAATATGTAACTCAGATATGTTTTAATCTAATTAATTCTCTACAACATAAAAATAAAATGAAGAAAATTTATGATTTTTACGTTAAAAATATAGCAGGTTCTACAAAATATTTCTAAACCTTCCAGAGTTTGATAAAATGTTTGTATATAATGGTTTCATGGATAACTTATTAATAAGATGTTAATGATCAAACCCAAAATAATAATACCTTTTTCTGGCAAAAAACTGTCTATAGAATGTCCTTTTTCTAAAGGATCGAACTGTGCGCTCAATTGAGCTATTGTTGGATTCGGACACTTCTTTTTTCAATATGATCTTTCACTAATTCATACTATTGTATTGTATAGTAAAAAAATTACATTGATTAAACATTCACTATCATGAGCGCAACAATAAAAAATTCATCTAAATTCCGCATCGTAAAGCAGCCCAAAGAAAATTCGAAATTGTAATTATATGTAGATAATGCAGGGACGTATCAGTATTCAGAAAAATGCAAACTTCCATCTTTCTTGGTATATTATATTTTTCCCACACTTGGAAAAAATCTGCACTGACGCAAACTACAAACTAGTCAGCGTCCGACTAAATAAACTTGCTTGCATTATCATTTATATTACTTTTAAACATTTCAGTCTCAATAAGAAGGAAAACTAAATTCATTTTTACACCAACTGCAAATGTGAAAGAAACGTATATATTATATTACATTATATTCTGTAGTAAGAGAAGAAGAACCGTCTGAGTTTTTATTATTCGCAAAGGAAAAAGTTAAAAACTCGGGAAGGTACTTCGAAAGTTTAAAACTCGTTGTTAGTTTGTTGCACAGAAGATCCTGTTGAAAAGTATTGGAAACATTTATTTTGGATATTTATCTATGTATTTTCTATGCAATAGTTTTGGCAAAATAATTCTTGAACTATTTAACACAAAGGAATGGAGAGAAGAATTTCTGCTCGAGATATGAATTCCTTTTGAGCCGGAATAATGTAAATACCGCTGTTCCTAAGAACATTAAAACATGTACTTATTTCGTTTGGTAAGTTTTAAAGTTTTTTGTAATGTTTATTTCACTTAAAATACCTCGAGAAGTAAAGCCTCATTACGGCCTCTATTATCAGCTTTAGTACTTTTATAGCACTCGGTGCGCGCTGTATAATGATGCCATTACACAATATAAGTACTCACTCGAGTGCACTTTAAAAGATCCGAAAATAAATAAACAATAAGTTCGTGAAATTTAATGATTTTGTTGTAATTTTCGTTTCTTTAAACGCTTTTCTAAATATTCCCTTTAACGCGAATAAAATACAAGTAGTAGTTGATACGTGTCGCTTAGGTGCTGTACTTCTTATTTCAATACCTAGTACCTTTACAAGTAAAATTATTTATAATAACAAAATAATTCACCATCTAATATAATATTTTAAATTTGGAATTTTTTTCAAAATTTCAAAACCACTGGACCCAGCCTTCTCCAAAAACTAATTTATTCTTTACACACTGTTGATGTTCTAAATTAAAAATTGGTTTATATACAAAATGTTGTCATAATATAGATATATTTTCATAGTACTATATAGTGATACAAACATTGATATTAAGTACTAAGCCGAACAATATTATTTAAATTCATAACGTTTACATTTAAAAAAAAGACTTGGCAAACAAAAATCGCGTGAACTCATGGCATTTGGCGAAACCGCAAATTCACACATAATATAATTGCATCAGATGTGTCATTAGTGTTTGCAGGGGCATCGAACCTAAAAAGAATTACCAGGTGGCGTCAAATAGCACTCGGACACGAGGCAGATAATAAACGATCACAAGAACCCGTTCTCGCTAAACCGACAGCACCTTAATAAAAGGTCTGGTAACCATTTTTTTAAGAAAAAATATAATTTATTTTTTCATCACCATATTCTATATCAGTTTTCATACATATCTAGCTATATATTCTGCAAAGGAAATATTTTTGTAACGTGAATAATTGTATAAGAGATCAAAGTGTCAAACTACTTAGATACGTTTTTTTTTATCCAATAGCGCAATTTTATAAATAGCAACTCAATCGGTTGCCCTATTTTCATTTCAACAGTGCAGGCAAGGGCTATTTTTATTTAGAAACATGTTGTTATCTATATTTTTTTAAAGAAAATGATAATTTATTTTTTCATCATGTCTAATCAAATTTCAATCATCAGTCTATATATTCTGCAAAGGAATTTTTTTTTAATTTGAATAGTGATTAGAACTTAGCGATTTTATATATAGCAATTCAATTGTTTGTCCCATTCTCATTTCAAAAGTGCAGGACAAGGCTTCATTTAGAAACGTGTTTTTATCTATACATATTTCCAAATAAAAACCGATATTGCTGCTCATATCATGGCATCAGGCAGCTCAAAAGGTGGGTATGAAACCTGGAATTTTTTATTGAAATCCAATGGTCCTAATCACCAATCCATGGGAGAGCCAACTGATTTAGATACAAAATATTTACTGGCATCAAATTAAGTAAACATCGTATTAATAAAAGTTACCTTAGTTACTTTATATGGCTTTCTCGTGGACCGCTTTCTCTTGTGGTTAAAGATCTCTGGTTCCAACCAGAAAGTTCCAGATTTGATACCCCTTCAGACAACCTGATGTCAATAATAGTGATCAATTTTCAATTAAAAATGTAGATACCAATATTGCTTCGAATTAAAACAACGAACCAATTGCTTCAACAAATGAAAGATCTACACAATTAGAGAAAGTCTAATAATAAAATTCCTCAAATCTAATGAGATCGATCTTTGGGTTGTCTTGAGAAGCATAATCATAACAACTGATTAAAGATTAAGATTAAAATAATTATAATAAATGATGTAGAACAAATTTGAGTCTTTGTTTTTTTGAGAGGGGGGAGGAAGGGATGGTGGGTTCTGTATTCCAATTGTTCGGAAAGTTCGATAATTTTAGTTTCCTTTACGTCGTTACGACGTTGTCCAGCTCTTTTATTATCGAAACGTTGACAAACAGCCGTCGCACACGAACGATATTTCTCTAAGTTGCGAAATCCTCGTGTGTTGTTTTTCGCCGCCATCGCCACCGCCGTCGCGGGAGGTTTAGGTACGTCTATAGATAGGTAGGGAAGTGTTATTTGTTCACGCAGAAAAGTTTCGTCAAGTTTGGGATATATTCACCGTTTGAACAAAACTGCAATGTTTTTCTTCCCAAGACGACCGATGATAGAGATATATTGCACGGTGATAAAATGTTAGACCATGGGAATCTATTGTTTGGATAACTTTTGTTTTGTTCGACGTGGAAAAGGGAACTACTTGCATGACTATTTGTTTTTGAAATTTTCCGCGTGGTTTACAACGATGGGGTATAAGTTTATATAATATTTCTGCATTTGTTTTTGTTATACATTAGCATCATTACTTTGAAATAATGTAACATTCCAACTTTGTTTTTTCAATTTTATTGGCCTATGCTTTACAGCATTTTAGCCACCTACATTATTCATATTATTTTTCATCATATTCTATACAATTCTTACATATTATATATTTCTTATACATTATCATCCTAATCTTCCATTTAATTTTCTTTCTTCAATTCCATTCAATTTTCATTCTTCTTCTTGTTTCTCAATGTGTTCTTCTCATCTTCTAAACTAAACTTCTGTTTTCCTTCTTACTTCTAATACAATTTTTTCTTATATTCTACAAATTAACTTAATCTTCTTTAATATTTTATATTTTTAATTCTGGTATTGCTGGAGATTCGAACCGAATTCCTCCAGCGTGTAGGTCGAGAACGCTACTGAGTGAGCTATTTGAACCAACTTTGTTGTGAACCGATTAGTTCACAATTTAAATTGCAAAAAGAGTTTGTGATCTAACGATAATGCCGAAGGACCAATTAGTTAGTGGCTATATCAGACCATTAAAATGATGTTTTAGTGCAAAATGATAATTAGATAAAATGATAATTAGATTTATAGATTTATATGGTACTTGTTTGAATGTTGAGTTAATATTTGTTATTACTTAGATGATCTTCTACATATGACTGATCTTACTTAGTTCAAGTTTCAGTTGAAACTAATTTACAAAGATTTTACACCTTATATTATATTTTGATTGGGGACAAGCAACCGCCCTTTAAAATCTTAATCCAATCAAATATTGACCTGTGAGTTAGTTGGGTTGAGTACAAAAAATCTAATTTCTTAGAAAAAAAATTAATGTCCTGTTTGTAGACAGAATGTATTGTAATATAAGTAATTATTTTATACTACGAAATAGTGCAAAACAAAGTATTAGGTTTCATAGTTATTCAGTATAAAAATTACTGAAATATATTTATATAATTTTCTTAGACCAGGGTCGAGGCTTAAACGTTAGCAGTGCGTTCACATTGATTAACACTGTTTTTAAAAATATCTTGAATTACATATAGTAGCAATAGTACAGCAATATATATTATTAATTAATTATTTAACAATTTTGAACTATCATTTCATATTTCATATCATCGTTCATTTAAATGATATAATATTTCTCTAAAAAATACCGTGCATATTATTAGCTTGGCTATACTGTAAAAAAACTTTTTTTACCCAGATAAACGGCTCATATAAACATGTCTTTGCCAAAAAGACCGAATTTCTAGTTCGCATAACCACCTAAAATCTTATCTTTTTCTATGAAACTAATAACAATAAAATTTTATCGGTTCGAGTCTCGCAAAGAGCGAAAGGGTTAACGGTTTGGTGTGAAATCTGCATAATGCTTATAAAGTTCTATGGAAAAACAGTTTCAGCTTTGGGAAATACTCTGCATAGAATCAAAGTGAAAAGCAGAATTTTAAAAACAAAAAAATATACACAACGACACAATTATCTGGCATGCACTCTAAAAATACAATAAATTAACACGCAATTTTAAACTGCACAATGTGACTGCGCAAACTGTATGAAAAATCCACATTAATAAATGCAACTGTGTAGTTTATTATGGAGAGCATGCATATAACTATGAATCATTTGAGTGAGAAAAGAGGAAATGGAATGACAGTCAAGTGCGAAAAGAATAATGCGAATCTCTGTAATAAAAATACCTTGAAAATGAATTGAATGGTATAAAATGAAGAACATTACATACAAAAATCTGAAAACTGAAAATAAAATATTGGGCATAATTTAGATTTATGTCTAATAAATTTTCTTTTTCTAATCTTAGGTTAAGTTCATGATTTAAAAGGATTTTCTCTATTGTTTGTAATTACCTAATCGAACAAAACGATTTAAAATTTAGAGTTCCACAAAGCTTAATGCTTGGACACTTGGATTCTTCTTTTTGTCTGTATCATTGTTAATATTGTTTTATAAATTTATGAAATAAAACAATATAGAAATCAATAAAGTTTTTTAAAAAAAATACAATACGTGATGAACAACGGATGTTTAGAATTATGTACTACTGGACGATAAGAACTAAAGTCTTACATTAGCAAAATCTTTATTTCAATTGATTTATAGAAAGAGCAAAGTAATTCGTAATTAATTTATCAATTTAATCACGCGATGTTTGATTGTTTCCCAAGTTTACCAAGTCTAGTTTTACAAATGAAGACATCGTCTGACGCTAATTCTTCATAAAATATTCGCCATGTGTTGGGGTTGCGTTCTACTGTGGATCCTTTGACCCCGCACGCATTGATGTTTGGTTCAAAGGGTCAGACGAAATGCCACGGGAGTTCTCGGGGCGCAAATGAGACGGAACGATATGAAATCATTTAGAATGAGGGTTGGATATTATTTAAAAGGTATAATAAATTGTACTTCTAATTTATTTTTAGTTCATTGTTTATATAATCTGTGTATAAAAATATCTGTTCTATAGGTAGATTTTTTTTGTAATAGTTTTCCTGCACTAATGCATCAATGCATTTTGAGTTCTTTATTTGAAATCTATGAATTCGGAAATATGTATCTGATAATAATAATAAATTTTAAAGTCTATTATTTACACAAAAAAAATGTTTTTGCATCTTGCTTTCAGACAAAATGCCATTTACATCTAGTTCAATATTTAAATATTCACAAATATTTTTCCTTATTTTTTATTAATTTATCGAAATAATTTTCATTAATATTTAGACTTTTGCACAATTTTGATTTCTCTACCATTATTTAACAGTAAGATTTATTTCAAACTTTAGAATATACTTAATATTCCATTTTTTGACGTTTTCTATTCCAATGTTTAACTCTAACAATGTTAATTTTTAGATCGAAATAACTTAAGTACCAAGTTATACATAAAATAGTCGCCTAGATACAATTGGATCCAGCTCCCTGGCTAAAAGGATTCAAAAGCTCAGGATCGTATCCTGCATCGCTCCGAGCCTTTCCCAACAATGTAACATTTGTCAATTATTGATTACGCGACACTAACTTTACGGTTCGAGAAAGCGACAGAAATTGAATGATCTTTTAGCTACAAGTCTCTCAGGTTTATTTTATTGGGTAATTACATTTTAAACTAGCAAAAAACATAAATAATAGAGGGTATAATCATATTTATAATGTTGATTTTATACTTTGTACCTTAAAGCAAGAAAACTATTAAATTAATATGGAAAGTATTACCGTAAATGAAAAAGATAGTGTGCAACTACTTACTCGAAACTGTATCTATTTATCTTAAAAAATATTGTATAACATTTTACCGCGTACTTCCAACAAAATTTTTAATTAAAGTTTAGACTTCACAGTGATTCTTTTTGATTAATTAACTAACGTTAATTTATTTTCAATAAATATGGATAATTTGCCTTTAATTGTATTTTCTGAAGGCAAATGTACTGTTTTTGTCAGAAAATCCAGTTTGCTTATTTTACGTATTCACGACGATTTTTGTCATAATTATACCTATGATGTATGGAATTATTATACGTATGTGTATGTGAGCCAAAATTTGACGTTTAATGATTTCCAAAATTTATAACCATTTCTAATAAAATTAGGAACAGTTCAAGATATATCAGTTGCGAATCGTGCTGATTCGTTTTGGATAAAGATCCACCATGATGTTTCTTCGTATTCAATTTTCGATTTTCTTTTATTGACAATTTGAACTTTGCACGATGAAAGCTTTTAATCTAAACCGTAGGTATCCAAATTTTTTTTTATCGTAGACCCTTCCAATGTTTTTCATTTTCAATTCGTTTACCTCACACTTATTTTGCTGGTGGTCTTCTGAAAGCTGTTTTGGACTTCTGGCAGTCCATATGGATCACTGGTCTAAACATACTAAAAGATTATAGACCTTCAAAAAGTTGTTTAATTATGAACAAAACCCGAAATAATGAAATGCGCTTCTAGGTCATGTACCATGTGTATATTTTGTTTTATGTACTGATCTCTGAACTTTCTTTGATGATGTTTTCAACGTGTTTAATGGTAAAGTTTTCATGAATAGCTTCATTGTAGAGTATTGGATACGAAATAGTGTGAAAAATTGAATAACAAAGCTTAACTGTACCTAGACCTATTATATCCGAACACAAACGAAATAAATATAAATCATGAAACCGCCAAATGTGTATACATTCTGCTTGCGCATACATTCGTCGTCATTCGGGCATTCATGAATGCCGGTCATTGTGACTGTTTTGATGTCCGAGACGTGACGTGCACTAATCGCCTACGCCAATATCGTTCCATGCAATCAATCACATGGCCCGTACCAACGGATCCACTTATCGCTAAATAAACAAGATGGATAAACCGGAACGGACCAAACGGAATCGATTCCGAAATTCGCATTCGGATAGAAAAGATTCTCTTCGCCGAAGTGATAAGGCTAAACAATAGCCTGATGAGGTGAACGAAAAATGGTCAATACACCTTGTTGTATTTTATTTCTATAGTTGAGTCCATTGTGGTGTAATGGTTACCAACGTGGACTTGCACTAGTCCCGGGTTCGAATCTAACCTTGGACAGCTTGATGTCAAGCTGTAGTAACATTTAACAAAAATAACCTTGCTCCGCCATTTGTGCATCAATAAATTACAGAAATTGTAATAATAATTCATCACACAGAGATGGGATAACTGTTTGGGTTGTCATCTGTGGAACCGATTAGTAGTAGTATCATGTCAAATCCATCTAACAGCCTCTTAAGTTCTAACTGATGTTGAAAATTATTTTAGAAAAAAAACTTGAACTTGTCATATCCCACTAGCAATTTATGTGATATGGCTATGTCTAACTGAAACTAACTAAAAGCCAACTATATACCTAGTAGACACGCCGCTGGGTATGGCTACTATCTTTTTGTTTATATTATATGATAATTATTGTTAGCAATCTCTGCTTAATGTTAATGAATATGTAAAACAGATTGCAGAATAAATTAAATTAAAAAAAAAACTAAAAGCCAACTATTGCCGAGTTTATATATATTCCGTTACATAGAGTAGTAAAAAGGTTAACAACGACACAACATGCTTTTTTATGCAATAGATCTGAGCTACATTAAGTATAATAATTTTTTATGCAATATAGTATATTTTTATATATTAAAACCTAATCAACATCATTAGCAAGAATACGAATCATATATAATTGAGTTTTCTATTATAGATAATAATGATATTAATGTTTATTCCGTTTTTCAAAAATTGTATACAACAATTTACAATTACCTTATAAAACTCTTAAGCAGAAATATAAATATTACATAAAATTTTGATTTGATTTATAATAACATGAGAATGAAAGTAAACAGTTTCCTTGTTATTGTGTTGCTTGATCCATTCCCTGCCAGTACGCATTCATAAATGCGTTATATGATAAAATAGACATTTTTTGCTGCCAACCAAGTTTTATGCTGGCGATGTTCCATTTGTTCGAACAACTTCTCGAACTGTCAAAACAAGCCTAAAATTCGCAAACTCGTAACTTTTTTTCACTGGGCTACCGTATGGAGAGGCCTGCGAAATATTCCACATACTGCCGCATGCATAACTCTCGGGAAGGTTTTTCTGTTTTCTGAAACAATAGTGGAGTCAAAATTCAATTAAATTACCGGTGCTCCGTTGTGGAAATCACATAACTTAGAAAGGTCAGAACGAGAACGAGGTGTATTTCACGTGGTAATACTTAAAACAAATATGGTGGATTTAGGCGGTGATGTATAAAAGCGAAAGTTCTGGAAAAGCTCGGAAATATAATTTAACTTTTTACTAACAAGTGCATACTTCCAATATTTTATTACCAAGTTTCATTATCATTGTTATGATAATAAGTTGAATATTGGATTGTTTTGATCTGTAAAAATGAAAACATTTTGCTTTACCAAATTTCCAATAGCTTTGCGTCAGCAATAAAATATTTATTTATTCATTTTCTACTGTACAACATAATTTATTACAACTTTACTATTATAATCTCTATTAGTATTTAACATTCAGAAGCAACTATCAACTGTAGTTGACATATTTCTACGTACGCTTGCATTTCGCGGAACATATTCATTAATAGCTAACTTTCCAAAGAAAGGAGTTAAACCAAGATCCCAGTGTGAAACTGGCGTCTGAAATTCACGAGAAACTTTCTCACGAAAAGCTGCAAATGAATAGCAATGCACGGTGTGACTGATTTATAAACATAAATATAAAACTTTTGAATCAGTTTGACAAATGTATTGTTCTAGGAACTTGCCAAGCGATACAAATAGTGAAAAAAATGGTCGAAACGAAGATGAAGCTGTCGCTTCGTGAAAAATATTAAATATGACCACCTGCGCTTGACACGAGAGGCGCCATTAATCAGATGGAACCTTAAGGCGGGAGCCGCTCTGTGTGGGCAAGGACTCGGCATTGCGCCCACAACAAGATATACGTTTCGAATGAAAAACTTTAAAACGCTTCGGTGTAAAATGTTCTACAAAAACATAAATTATAGACATGTGTGCTAACATTCAGCTAAGAAAATACTACATTCGATATAATATTGTCTGGCTAAATAGTATACAAAACTAAGAACAATAATATGATAACTCAAGATCTGGGCAACGTCCACGAAAAACCACTTTTATCAAATTAGTACATATTTTAAACCAAAAAATATACAATCTTATATATATAAATGAATCTCAAAATATGTTGGTAAGCGCATAACTCAACAACGGCTGGGCCAATTTGGCCAATTCTTTTTTTAAAATGTTCCTTGAACTCCAAGGATGGTTCTTACGGCAAGAAAAAATCGAATAATTGCCGGGGAAACCCTAAAAACAGCCCTTTTTTTCTCATCCAAACGTTTTCTAACTAAAACGTAGAATCAATTTGAGCTTTATTGCTATTAAAGTTCATATTGAATTACAAGCACTCACTGTATACTCCTTCTAAACAATTATTCGGATTTTGAGAAATCTTTCTGAAATTTGTTAAGAAAATTTTCTAGGATGTATGTGATTATAAAGTACTGGGATGTATGTGCAATATTGTAGAAATAAGTGGAAAAAATTGCAAAAAAACGACATGTCATTGTTTGCATTGAAAATAAAATGAAAACTATGATCTGTCAGTTTAAAAGACTTGAATTTCCAGTATAGTGTGCGAATTGAGGCTCATCATTTTATATAAAGCAGTTCTACATTTAACATCGCTTATGTTATAGATGTATATGCATTTTGGCGTGAAGAGTAATTTAAAAAACAATAGTTATTATTTTTAGGTAATCGGTAAATATTAGTATATTATATTAAAAAATTGTAGACATTGTTACAGGACAACGTCTGTTGGGTCATCTGGTTTAGAATAAACTAAATATTTCAGTTTAGGATTTCTATGTCAAATAGAGAAAGTTTGTACAAGTAGCACAATTAATTTTGGGCATTTTTTCAACTTTCCGCAAGTAAAGTTTATGTTTTGGTCAGAAACATATTTCAATGCCCTTTGATGATACTAGATTCGCTTGGTTGGTTTTCCGAGGCGATTGGCTGAGCCGTTTTTTAGAACTTTCGTCAACTTTCAAACTTCTGTAGTCATAATTTGCTGTTTTACAAAAATGTTGAATCTCAATTCTTATTGTTCATGATAATTTTTTATATATATCAGCATTGATTTCATTTTATATTCAAATAAATTTTAGGTTTTAGGTGAAAATGAGTCAAATTTGCGTCAGATTTATTCGTACAATGATTCTGTAGTGAAAATCTTGTGCTTTCTGATATCTTCATATCTTTGTATCCTTTATTTCTCCGCATAATGGTTAATTCAAAACTACTGCTGTCTGTGAAATCATAAAAATATGGCATTCATAACAATTCAGTTTTATTACAACAATCCGCCCGCATAAACTGTAGAATGATGGCTCAGTATTCTAACGATAACCATCTCCCGATCCTTTACCCTTTTGCGTTCTAATGACGCAGTTCATATTCGCCGCAGAGCAGTGGATGGGCAATACAGTTTTGTTATATAAAAGACGACTTATTGTTAGTTTCGTTTCAGTTTTATATCTTCTACGTTCTAAACGGTTACCGATCGTTCGATGGTTCGATCGTTCGCTCCGGTACTGAGAGATGCAATAATAAATAGCGATGATCGCGCAGCGCACGTACACCCGATCTGGTAGCATTGTACCGGCCTACCCGAGCGAACTGATGGTCTACGTCTACACAATCAGATCAAGGAGGTTCAGTATTTGCGATAGTACAGAAGATATTGGAACTATGAACGTTAATGTAGCAGTTTGAGCTGTTTCTTTTTATTATATTCAACAATGTATACACATTTTATCTAGATTATTTCAATGATAAAACGTTGATCATATATTTAAGAAAGACAAAATTGCAGCAGGAAAACCAATAGATATTAAATCTATCAAAATTTTTTGAAATATATGAATACCAAAAAAGCCACCCAAAACCAAATTTGCAATGTTTCCGAACAAAGGCTGAGCAAAATAGGTACCAAAGATCATATATATCCAACTTTGGATATATATATATATATATATATATATATATATATATATATCAATTAGGGATGGGCTTATATCCGAAGCCGGATCGACTCGGATTTGACTCCGCTTTAGGGAGGAGTTATATCCGCTTAACAACTCCACGACTCCAACAACTTTGAAACCGAAATACTCGACACAAATCTGTATCTATAGTGCGTTGTTAATGCATCTGAGGATTTGTCAAATTCCATTTAATTTTTTGAAATAAAAATTCATGAATAAAAAAAATTAAAAAAATATTAACAAAATAATTTTTCTAAATAATTCACAAATAAATGACGAGTTGTAAAACTTTTCGACCAGATGATCGACTCAATGACACGTAATTTTAAAAGTGTTGACCAAAGTAAAAACGCAAAACTTGAGAATCAAATTCAATTTAATTATTTTCGTATATTTTTCGGTATGTATATTCCTGATTGCAGCCATTTACGGCCAAAGATTGTCGTAGTTAGAAATATCATCCCTTACTATTCAATAAATTATGCATTTGAGCTATTCACACTTGAATACAATTTCATTGTTCTGTATCTTTAAAGTAACATTTTTGTATTTTCTGGAAAATACACAATGGTATTTATTTTGACTTTTATACCTAAAAAAGGTCATAAAACTGCCTGCGAGACAAGAAAGTGACCGCTTCCTTTTCAAAGCAAAAAACGACAAAAACACTTAATGCCTGTACGAGTTAACAGATTTAATACCAGTTTAAGGAAGTCGGATATGACAAATCCTGTGAAACAACTCCACTCGGATTCACTCCGAGGTAGGAGTTGTATCGGAGTGAGTTACCCATCTCTAGTACACTAAGTAAGAAACAGATAATTTATCTTGAAATGCACTTATTGTGATAAGAATAAATAAAAATTAATATTTAAATATGCAACTTAAAGCAATATTATATTATTGCGGTACTTTTTGATATAAAATAATAATTTGTCACACAAAAATGTAATAAATGTTAAACTTCACTCGTTAAACTTCGGCTCAGTTTCCATAAAAAATATGTTTGAGTCGAATATGCCAAATCCTAATTACCTTTTTTCTTTGGCTATGTCATCTCATTTACTTTATAAAAACCTTATTCGGTGTCTGCAGAACAATCGAGAAATTTAATGATTTCCATCACAATTCCCGTGAGGGTTTTTCCTTTTTCTCGTTTTCTTTTGCTGTTAACAACGACCCAGTTCTCTCATTATTATCCAATCCAATTAACAAAACCCACAAGCACAACAACAGTAAGACAGTGCGCCGCACGTCTTTAGTCGATACGCGATCAAGCCTGTGGGCTGTGAGTCGTCCTCCTCAACTCTTTCTCCTCGAGTCGGCGAGCCTACGAGCCTACGGGCGTCGCGCATGATCCCGCCGCGGTCCTCGTGGCAGCGCTACGCGACCGGCATGCGCCGACGGGTACGAGCTACGCGGACGTCTCGCGCATCCAGAATATTCAGTACTCGCCGTACCGTGGAACCTGTACCCTGTGCAAACCAAACAAAGGCGTAATGCACGTATCATGACGCGACGACTAACGACTTCGAAGTGCCTAAAAGAATTTAATTGATGTGCGTGTCTCTAAATCTTTAATACACGTTTCGGTGTTGTTTGTTGATGTATTTGTTACGAAAAAGAAATTATTGAAAATTTAAATCAAGTTATATTTGTAAAAGAAATTTCTATATCAATTTAATTTGCGATTTTGGTGTAATAACTTTTGCGTGTTCGTTGTTTTTGTACCCTGAATTAAAAAAAATATTGAAATCACTATACTATTTGCGATCAACACTGATCTCAACAGATTTCGTAAACACGTGCGCGTTTTTGTGTGTGTTCTATGTATATTTGTAAATATATAATACTGTAATTTTTTTATTGCAAAAATTGTACATGAGTGGTGTATTTTTTTCAAAATTAATTTTTAATTTGCGTGTATTTTTTATTTCTTTTTCTAATCGTGTGGAATCGACGTAAGAGTCGCGTTTCTTTATCGCGATCGATGCCGGTCGTGCGGTGCACGTTTTCGGTGTGAGAAGAGAAAAGCTCCTAGAGATATAATATACGACATAAAACAAATAATACACCTGAGCGAGGCGAACGCATCGACGCGAGTGTCAATAAAAACAAAAAGCACGAGACTCGTGGGTTGAGCCGTCGAGCGTGACTGTGTGTGTGTGTTTCAGGCGCCGCTGTCAAGGCGGTCAGAAGACCGGTTCAAGCTGGACCAAACTCTGTTAATCGCCGATCAAAGCGGCAAGACGGCGGCTCTGCTCTATCAGCAGCCGCCGGCTCATTACTGGTGTAGTCCCACAGCGGCAGGTAAACAACACCCAAAGCGAACCTAACACTAGAATCCGTTAAGTTCCGTGAAATGCTAACACTAGAATCGCTAATTATACTCCATGTGCTTATTTATTTCGAAAGGATTTGCATGTTGTTGGCGTTTGCGAACGAGATAAGCTTTGTAAAGTTATTTAATCTAATGATCCATAATTGTGTGGCTGAAATGTAGACCTAAGTTTGATAAATTTTATGGAAAACTGTAACTATGTAGTAGGAGATTTTGAAGGGGGAGAAAATTAATCAGCAATTATAAAATGTTTGAATTGCATATTCATGCATGGTTGAATTTATATAGGTACTAAGTAGCCTATGGTGACACATAATAAGTGATAAACAAGTTTTGTTATTAATTTCAATGGCCCATATTAATATTAAAGTGAGAAAAGATTAAAAAATTAGTTATATATAAATAGGAATGCCAAGCAATTTTTTTATTACTTCTATAATCAAAAACAAAAATTACAGTTTCTTCAACACAATTATTAATTTCTGAGATTTCACTTAAAATACTTAATTACCTGAGCACAAACTACAGATGATTAAATCCTAATCAAATTGTTAAACTATGTTTTTATTTTAGATTAAAGAACAAAAGTGTATAATTTGATTTTCATAAGCTGACAGTATATAGAGATACTTATTAATTTACTTGAAATGGCATATTCATATAATCATGTGAACAATTGTGATTTATCAGTAACATATTATGCCAAAACATTGTTTTACTTAGTTATGTTCAGTTTCAACTGATTATTCAAAAGTCTTTCCATCCGTTTCTATTTATTGAATTATAAAATATTCATCAGTCAAAATAGGTGGGGAATACATTGTTTGCCGATAATCGTGAGTGAGCCAGAAAACAACAAATATGATGATCATACTATTCGCAATATTTCTATAGTCATTTATCATTAATGTGATAAATTATATCTCGCATGAGGTTTTTAATAGCATATTTTGCATTTTAAATCATAATGGCAGAATACTGATCACTAAATGTGCAAATAAATTCTGTAGAGAGATAAAAATAAACGCATCACTGCAGTTTTTGCATATGTGTTACCGAATTAAAATAAAATCGTAAAATTATAATGAACTAATAGTACAATACAATACTTCTTAAAATCAGTGTGTAATAATATTGCCAAAATAGACCCTAAATTTGACTGAATATACAGTTAAGTTTTAGAACTCATATTATGTATATTTTATATTTATAATTTGAGAATTTAATTTTAATTTTTAATTTTTTGATATATAATTTGTGGATTAATCGAATGCTCATAGAAATTAAAATTTCAATGATCAACTAATTAATTTAATTTTTGAGTGATTAAATAATTTATGTAGTGTTTTAAATTCTGATGGGTCTCACATATATGTCTATGTTAGTTAGAACTATTTTGCAAAAAAACATGGAATAAAATAAAATATAAACAAAGTCATTGAATAATATAGTTATGCAGTTTGTTACATTACTACATTGAGCAGAGCCAACGTTTTTTTTCTAAAAGTACCGAATTATCAGAAAGTTCACAAGTTGTTGAACTAAATATATAATTCCAAGTGACTCTCATTGCCCTGAATGCAGTATTACGAATATTAAATAAAGCTCCAAAAATTTTTATTCCATGTGATTTTTGAAAAAGCCTAAAAATAAAATATAAAAGAATATTCTTAATGCCATTGATTATATTCAAGTAAAACTCACCATTCTATAAACTTTCCAATAAATAGAATTCTATTCAACTTTTCCATTAAATGTTTGTATAAATTCAACATCGCGATTCACCATTGGGCCATCTACTTCGAATTCATGTAATTCATACACTGCAGTCTGTTATATAGAATTTTTATTCTCGTTCCCGTCGCTTGTTCAGTTGTCGATACGTCGTCGCATCTCTCTAAATAAATGCTAGTGAACAATAGTTTAAATTCGAAAGAGCTTTTTCATTTTATGCGGGAACTTTTATTGCACTCAGCAAAGCCCGTTCTTCTATTTCTCTCTAAGCAATCCGACACACACGTTCATTCGCAATTGTTACGTTGTCGCTCCGTGACGATTCGAAACTTATTAACTTTGACGACGAACGCGATGGTTCTCTCGTCTCTTCTCAGTTGTGTTCAACCCATTCCACTGTTTTTCCGTTTTCCAGTTTCTCGTTTCCACTGGGAAACCTTTTCCGCCAAGGACTCCGGCAAAAGCTCCCGACGACCCCCAGGACCGAGGTTGCATTCAGCGACAGAATCGGACAAATGTGCACGTGCATGTTATCGGTACCGTCACGTGCTGCGCGCTCTTATTGAGGAATTGTTTGATAAAACTTTTGTAAAAAGGACAATGCTCCGCCAATAAGTAAGACGAAGTTATTCTGATGATATTATCCGGAATATAAACGTGCACGAATCTACACATTTATGATATAAATATATAATAATTGCTTGCGTAAAATATCTAGACATGGAGCAAAAATCCAACAATTAAAATTAAAAAGCGAAGAGTTATTTTGGCTAATAGGAAGAAACTCTAAACTATGTCTGGATAATAAAGTTTAGAAATATAAAACCAATACTAAACCAATCTGGTCCTATAGCATTGAACTATGAGGATGCTGTGCCAGTCAATATAATATAGTTATGATGCAAAGAATTGAATCCAAGACTCTTCGAGAAATGTGCACTGCTCCATGGTATGTTTCAAACCACACTATTCACAATGATCTCAACATTCCCTTATATTAAAGATGTTATCAAGGACAAAAGCCTCACCCATAACCATGGAATTGAAAACCATCATAACAAACTATTGCAACCGCTTCTACATGAGCCAACAAGCAGAAGACTCAAAAGAAACTGGCTCATAGATCTACTTGAGTTGATTTATTTTCTTTCAATGTTTCAGATATTATTATTAATATTATTATTATATTATTGTTATTATTGTTATTGCTATTGTTAATATTATTATTGTTATGTATTATTATTATTATTATTATTATCATTATTATTATTACTGTTAGTATCATTATCATTATTATTTATATTATTACTATTATTATTTTTTGTATTATATATATTTTTTAATGTTAAATCATAGCAGTAGAGCTTATAGAGTATGTAATTTTGATCGCTGTTTATTACTTAATAAAAAAATCTGCGTAATCAGCTATCTCGTCATTTGATGGGTTTACCTAGAGAGGGGTACACAACATATGAATTTTAAAATTAACGTTTATCATAATAAAGTTTATCATAATTATATTTGTATATATGGTCTATCTATTGACACAATTATAAATTTACTATAGAGTATTTTAGAGTGAGCATTCCATTTCAGAGATAAAAATTCTGTCAAATGAACGGGTCCCGTAAACCTAGTGTTAATATTCATTTATCAGTATATTTTTCATACAGCCCTATCATTATATTTTTTATTTTTAATATATTTCGGATACAGATTAAATTTACTCATCTTATTTGAATTAATTGCATAAACAACACTAAAACAAAGTAGTTTTCTCCACTGCTGTTTCAAGGTGTAAAAGTTTCCCATTTTCAGCACAATCGAAGGTTCTTGCTGACAGTTCACTTTTCTCCATTTTACTATTAAAATTTTTGCTTTCACACTTTCATCTCCTGTGCCAAGATTTTCAATTTCCTGCATTTTCCCGCGTTGATCATCTGAATTGTCCCCCTTCGGAGGCATCTGTTATTTAGCGTCAATAAATACCAAAATATTAAATCCCTTAATTGTATTTATTGCAAAGAAAACATTACTTGAAATTTTTATACAAAATACGTAGAAGATTTAAAAATAAAGTAGAGATTCCAAATGTTTATAGTTCTAAATAAGATATGAACAAAAATAGTGAAAATTAACCACAAAAACAAGAAAATGGTTATAATTTTACCGCACCTTAAAATGGTAGCATTTAAAAGCTTATAATTTTTCTGAGACAACACCCTGCATAAATAAAAAAAAATGAAAACTCTATTGTATAATTACTTTTTATATAACATGACTAGTAACTATGCAAATAAAAAAATAATTAAAAAATATGTTATATGTTAGTTATTAATAAAACTGGGAGTTCTTGCTGAAAATTTATTCATTATAATTTTATTTTAAGTAATGAAATAATAATCATAAACAATTTTATTATCATTTTTCTTTAACCATTTTTTTTGACAATTACCACATGCAGCTAGTAATTTATCACCTAACTTTCGGGTAGCCAATATTTCATAATGGAATTGCGAAAATCTATATCATTATTTACGTATCCCCTCTGCACACATAACTGTTAGAAACGCACATAAATATACATGAACTTGAACAGTAATGCATATGTGGGCATAGTACAAACTTTAAATAGACATAGTTAGTAAAGTAATGAATAACACCCCCATAGTATAATATACATCCCTTATACTCGCATTTATCTCGCCTCGCGGTCTATAATTTCATAACTTCTTTCATTTCAACATGCAAGTATTTTAATGATTTACACTTTTGTAAAAGTTTAAAGTTGGTTATTTTAAAATAATCAAGCGTATCATAACATCATAATTTTGC
The DNA here is from genome assembly GCF_003426905.1 of Ctenocephalides felis. Classification (NCBI taxonomy): domain Eukaryota; kingdom Metazoa; phylum Arthropoda; class Insecta; order Siphonaptera; family Pulicidae; genus Ctenocephalides; species Ctenocephalides felis. The sequence goes on along the minus strand of NW_020537758.1, from coordinate 8,214,571 downwards.
ATTATTAACCTAGTTTATGTAGTTTGTAAATTAATGCTCTCACAGCGCGTTGCGCCTCTTGCATAGTTTTTCTTTTACATTTTATCAAAGGAAATTTTGTAAACTTTGATAGAGAAGAAACAGTTTCGAATTACTAAATTTTGAGAAAATTATACTGTTAGGGAATACTGATATTACGATACATACAACAAAATTAATGATATACTTATACTAGGGTTGGAGTAAACAACATTAAAGTCGAAAAAATTTAAACTAGGACTAATGAGCATAAATTAGTTTGATAAGATTTATTTGAATACTTTAATATTGTTTAGAAATTGTTCTTGTTAGTAGTATATTATTAAAACTATCATCCGTATCAATTATCTGTGACATTTTCTTAAATCTAAATAAAAAAATGTGTTTTTCTGATCAACTCAATTCTGTTTCAATTGCTTCTACAAGAATATCATTCAGTTGAAATAAATTTAGCCAAAATATAAAAAATAAACATTCAGTGCACGGTTGAGTTTTGAGTTGAGATGAAGATCTGTTGTCTCTTGGTAATTTAAAGAATAAGTTTTTTTTTCAAACATTATATTGAATCATTTTTTTAAATTATAATATTTATTACAACTGTTAAATAGTTTAACATCTAGCAATAATAATAAACAATAACATAAATTTGAATAAAAAAAGAGTACAAAGGATAGTATTTACATTTAAATGATATCCGCAGTATGATGATAAAATTAAAAATAGTACTAGATCGATGTTAAATAGTGATTGCCAATAATATTAAATAGTGTTTATTATTATTTAGTAATTACAATAGCTTATAAATTTTAGATAACTAAAATTCATGGTTTCACTAGAATTTTATAATTCAAAAAAAACGTATATTTTTATCAAACAAGTCCATGTTCCAAACAATTTATAATTTTTTTAAAAGTTCTGAACTTTTTTTGGAAATCATTTTTCTTTTATTTATTTATCATAACAAATTTGAACCTTGGGTTCAATGAGGTAATTTGCTATCGATTTTATGGCGTTCAAACATTGTCGCATAAAAAATATCTTTATTAATACAATAAGCAATATTATATAAACAACACGTTTATTGTATGTCATTCTACTTGGTTAAATCTTGTAGCCACTTTCTTTTCAGCATTATAATGGTAATAATTATAATGGTTATAATGGTTAAATGGTTATATTAATGGTAATAAATAATTCTTCTGATGGAACATGAACTTTTTCCTTGATAACTACCTCTAAAGATTTAATGTTCAAATCAATGTACATGGTATCGTTGAAATCATACTAGGATACTTTTACGATGGTTAGTAGTATTTTAACTGTGCTATCTGAGAATTTAAAAAAGGTAGCAAATAATTTCCAAAATTTTTGAAAGGTTTAGTTTTACAAGTATGCATTCTTTATCTAATTTAGGGCACAAGCACTAATAAATACTATATAGTTTTTTTAATTCAAATCTCTTGAATTGATATTGAATTCTAAGCGTTTTCTAAATATTCGATAAACAGAATATAGAAAGTAGTATTTCGATTTCAGCAGTATTATTCGTCAATATACATTCGTTTTAACTCCTAAAAGTTGTTATTTTGTATGATTTGTTAATCTAATATTCATAGCCGCAATGTAGCACAGCGATTTATCTGCATGCCGCGTACACAATATTTAGCCATTTGAGAATATCCAGCGCATTTCGGTCCGAAGCCGAAGCGCTCGTAGCCCACCAGCGTCACCCTAGCGCGTCGCCCTGCCGCGCGGATAATGAATTTTCCTCGATATAATATCGGGCAACCTGGCTGAATGCGGCATTTTCACATGGGCCTGTTATATTGAATTCTTACTTCGAATCTGGGCTCTCGTAGATAACGTTTAGGCAATATGCGAGTTTGGTATTTATACAGTTCTCTATGAGATCAAATTTGCACGACATTTAGATAAGGACTAATTTTGGTGAATGTATATAATAATGGGTAAATTGAGAAGCATGTGCTTGTTGGACGAACTATGCAAAAAAATCAAATGTAGGGAAGCAGAAGTAGAAAATGATACTGAAAAGGGGTGATAAATTTATGTACTTTTGATCTGCTTTTGCGCGAAGCAGCAATAAAAGAACAACCGACTAGGCATTATACTTAACATGCTACCTATTTGATATAAATCAATTGATCTGAAGGTCTAAATATTTTTTTAATATTTGATATATTATTAAAAAATCAAATGTAGAGAAGCAAAAGTAGAAAATGTTAGTGAAAAGGGATAATAAAATATGTACTTTTACACCATGGTCTGTTTTTGCGCAGAGCCGCAATAAAAAGAATAACCGACTAGGCGTTATAATTTTACATGCTCCCTATTTGATATAAATCAATTGATCTGAAGGTCTAAATTATTTTTAATATATTGACATATTACCATTTTACCATTTTTCGTTTTACCATAAACATGGTTCACAACCATTTTATTGAAATATTATCAATAGGTAATTATATACTTATCATAATATAATAACAAAATTTTAAGAATAAAAAATGGGCTTATAATATAAAATCCTCTGACGTATGTAAGTGATTTTAATATTGACTGAGTTTAATATATATGAGGAACTTCTTTTTTAATCGTCCCTCATTTAGTTGTGGTGAAGTTCCCTGACAAATAAGTTTTTTTGATCCTCGAGACGGTTTTTGTATTTGGAGGAATGAATATTTTATCACTTAGTGTATACAGTCATAATCTCTACATATTCTAAACAACTTTATATTTTAGCATATTTTTTTTTCAACACAGAAAATAAATTCATGATATTAATTTGAACAAAAATATTCATATAATTTACTGAAGAAGAATTATAAATAATAATATTATGTTTACAATAAACAAATGTATGTATATAAGAAGTGAAATATATTTAGGTCCATTACGCAAACGATGATCATATCCTTTGCATAAGACATGAGAGACGCTCAAAGTAAAAATACTTAAGAAAATCGTTGATGGTAAATCACCATCAGCTTTCCTCTCTGCAATTTATTATTGATAACAATGTTCACTAGAGCACATCGCGTATGAGGTGCAAGGACGGCCTCGTATTAAAAGTTGATAAACGTGTTCGAGTCACCTAATTTCCGGGGGTAGCGGCTCCGGTCCTTCGCCGGAGCTCACAAATTTACAGGATGGCATGCGAGAGGCATTTCTTGGCGATGTACAGGAAAAAGCGAACAAGGAGACTTAGGTCAAGGGTTCTTAACTTTTTTTGAAATCTAAAAACGTTAATTAAATTTTGTTATTATAAATGTTGCCTTCAGACGGTATGTAATGTGACAATGTTTGCTGTAATATTTATCACACTGAATAAAATTATCGAGAATTTTGATTTAGTATTGTGGTTCTTAGTTTTTAGAAAGGTAATTTTTAACTTTCGTAGGTTAAGTAATCGTAATCGTCCACAAATCGAAATTGAAAATGTTTGGATACCTTTATGTTTCGAAAGTTTCTGAACATTTGGCATATCTTAAAAAAATGGATGTGTGTGTATGTATGCATGGACACAATTTTCTGTCCACGATTTCGAGCGCACAGATTCACCAATATGAATAATTCAGAAAAAATTTGATTCCTGCTGATGGGGAGACGAGCTGATTAGTTTTTAGCAAAGACAGGTCTAGCCATTTTGGAGATACGGAACAAAAAGTGCAAAAAATAGAAATCGAGTTTTTGGGAACACGGAGCAGTCGCCAAAAAAACCATTGCTTGTTTTGACAAAACGATTGTTATTGGGGGATAGCAACAATGGGGCACGTTGTCAGATACCACTAGCTCATTATTAAATGTAAATTTATTAATATCGAGTGAAGAATCAGATTTTTTGTAACAAATACTTGAGTGTTTTACTATATATATCATAATAACAGATAAATAATGCATATGATTTACTTGCACGTACAGCTGGGTCCCGCGAAAAATAACTTTTGTAGTGTAGAGGTTAAGTACTGTTTTTTAGGTCAATATTTTAATAGCATGTCTCATTTATTGACGCTACTAAAAGTCATTATTATATGAGGTAGTACAATAAAATTGATATTTATCTTTTTTCTCATTTCTCCGATTGAGAAACTCTCATCCCTCGGTCTTCTCTTATGAATTATACAGCGGAGATGAGTCTCGTCCGTGCGGCGGCCTTTGTTGAGCCGTTTCGCTTGAAGAACGTCTATTCCCGCGGCCGGGAAAGCGGCGGG
>NW_020537758.1:8186431-8209324 GCF_003426905.1 Ctenocephalides felis | reverse complement strand
ACATCTCCATACCAAATATAATCGTCAATCACATTATTAACTCGTTAATCTAATGAACAAATATCTCATTAATTATTAAACAATGAATAGTATGGAGTATGGTTAATAGTATATTAATTATAATTTATTATTTGACTTAAAAAAATTATTTTAATTTTAATTATTTTAAATTTCCATAAGTAGAATCCTGTAAGAAATATTCATATCACGTGGTAGGCACCTAATTTTCACAAGCAGAATCCTGTAAGAAATATTCAAATCATGTGGTAAGTAGCTAATTTTCATAAGTATTATCCATAGATAAAAGAAGAGCATGGCAGAATCTTGTAAGAAATATTCATATCATGTGGCAGGTACCTAAGTTCCATAAGGAGAATCTATAGATAAAAGAAGAGTATGGTAGAATCTTGTAAGAAATATTCATATCATGTGGCAGGTACCTAATTTTCATAAGTAGAATCCATAGATAAAAGAAGAGTATGGTAGAATCTTGTAAGAATATTTATATCATGTGGTTGATACGTATAAGAACAAATGATAAGTGATGCTCTCTTCAGTTAAATATGAAATTTATTATTAGCATTAATCCGATCCCCGACGTTGATGTATCAATCGAACGATTTTCTTACATCATTTATAATTTCGGAAATCAATAAAGTGTTAAAAATCGACTTGTAGTTTTAATAAAATTGTTTACGCGTTATTTTCTATTAAACGATCAATATTGCGAGAAAAAAGAAGCAATGCTTCCCTGTTTGGTGCAATATCAACCCTCCAATATTATTCGAAGGGGGTGGTACAATGCAATTTTCCCATCCACAGTTACTTGACTCTGCATGTAGCAAGACACTTCTTTCGAAAACATTGTGCTCCTATATCGGTTGTGTATAACATATAATCGTATATTACAATAATATAAATAGTTAATAATTAATCGTTTAGTTAGTGTAAAAAAATATTTCGTCGGAGTGAACTTCAGTGCGTCGTGGGCAAGGTGGGTGATAATGTTAAAGCAAGTGCAATATTAGAAAAAATTGCTACATATAATTGTATTCGCTTTCCACATTTATTACATTATTTGCCCATGTGGTTTTACATTTGAAATTGTCTATTATAAGAGACAATCGTGTTGTACCAGTGTATATATACAAATACTCTCTTCCATTACAACAATGTTAATTCCCACATCGCCGGTTAAAAAAAGTGTTTCGAGTGAAAGTTCTTGTGGAGATCTTACAAAATTATTTATTGGACAGATTCCAAGAAATTTAGATGAAAATGATTTAAGACCCTTTGTTCGAAAGATTTGGATTAATACATGAATTTGCTGTGCTGAAAGATAAACGAACAGGAGAACACACCGAGGTACGAGTTATGTTAAAAATCGATTTATTTATTTATTGCTCATGAAAATTAATTACCTTACGGTACTTAAGAGTTTTGGTAAGGAATGTGTGAAAAATTATGTTGATTTTAATTGTTTTTATACTTCCATACTAAAATATTAGATATGCAATCTCAATCTCAATCTATTTACTATGCAAATAGTAAATAGATTGATTGAATAGTTGATAATATGTTTTATTTTTATTTTTTGTGAGCTACTGAAAAAATTTCACTCGAAGCTATTACAACAGAGGAATCAAATGAGGATCAAATAAATGATGTTTTTTTTAAAAAAATGTTAAAATTGTCGCTGTAGCTAATTAGTATTGAAATTACTGTACATTTCTAATTATAACAATATTAATATTGTATATATCAAAATCGTTGTAAAAATTTCCATAGACGTGCTTAAGAACCATTGGAATGCAAAATATGACTCATTATTATCATTTTATATAACTAACGTTTGAATTTTATATCGTTTGTGTATAAAGATCTCAACGTTATCAGTGCGATTTTATAGATTTTGATAAGATAAGATACAGGTATAGGAAACACAATAATAATTTTCAGATAATAGCTTCTTCATGCCTCTGTGCTGAAAGATTTGTAAAGGTAGATTCAAACCTGTTCTTCACCTCAGATAGTTTGATATTTAGTTCTAGTTCTTTCACTTGAGATTAAGATGCAATCAGTTTTCCAAGTGAAAAACAAACGCTCAATTAAATTTTAATCAAATTATAATTTATAAGTGTTAGAAAAAATTTAATAATAAAAATAAATCAAATATAGATTGGCAAACTGTTTAGATTTTTTACTTCTAAAAGCGACGTAAGGAGTCGTATATAGTTTTGATAAATTAAAAAAAAAAAAAAATTGCTTCATAGTCTATGATACCAGGCCTCCCAGGTTTGACTGAGATACGAAAATATTATGTCAATAAAAAAAAATTAAAAAAACTAGATAATTTCGATAATAATATGAATGTCTTTATATTATAAAAAATCGTAGAACATCAGTATATAAAATTCCTTGGCGAAATAGAAAAAATATCGGAATTTTGACACTTCAAGTTTTAATTTTATTTTTTATTACAAATAAATAACTATCAAACAATATATAAAATTTGCTTTAAAATGATGATTTCTATTGTACCAATTACCAATTACCAATATTACTTTCTAGCTTGTAAATACTCAACGTGCATTTTCACATACCAAAGTGATCATCATAGTGGGCAAAGTGCACTTTAGGCTTTGAAAACAAAGATATATTTTTTGAATAGTGTATCAACTCACAAAAGCATCAATATAGAAAGATGTTACATAAATCTGAAATAATTTTTTTTAAGAATTTCTATAAAAAACATTAGATCCAATACTATACTATACTATTACTACCTTTACTATAGAAAATTTGCACCAATTTCCTAAATTTGACGACGAAATTTATAAATTTTTAACTTATCAACCATATATTTCTTTTGCTCTTGTATTTATTCAGATTATTTATATGTATTCATACTAAACATGAGTCCAATCAAGATTCAAATTATTTGCAAGTTTGATTAGAAATTTCTTGTTATATTAGATATATTATATATATATATATATATATATATATATATATATATATATATATAATCCGTAGTTGTTTCCATATGCATAAATATCTAAGAAAAGCGGAGCGAATCTCTCTGATTTGATAGCTTTATTTCAAAAGTTGGCATCTCACGTCATGAATGCGTGAGAAGTGTTCCGACTCAAATTCGTACGTGTGCCTCCATATATCTCTTATATTTTACATATATCTCAAAGACATGCCTCGTATTTATGCCACTGATGACAAATATGGGATTATTCAGTTTAGGCCTTCGTCTATTCGATTCTTCAGAATCAAGATTTATGGATAGTGATATTATATTCGAAGGCATTATTGGTAGTCGGTTGTTTTGTGCCATATGTGATGATTTTCTTATTATGCCTTAGTGAATATCTAGTGAAGATAATAAAAATTTAAAGCATACCAGAGAAATAATGCATGACATATAAATTATTGTGATAAATCTTATATTCATAGTTGGATAACCACTCCAATGAGTGAAATCATCAATGCTGTTCATATGTGCAAAGATATGGTAGTGCTAAAGGTCGTTAATATTATCATTGGGCAGCTTTTGAAATTGGTGTTTTAAGAAGCTGAGGAACTATATAGTTTGAGTGATGTTCTAGATTATGAAAATGTTTGGCATTGTTGATTTTTATAACTCTGTTTATAAATTCAATATGAAAATCGTCGTGTAAGGTCTTATTGCTCACAAACCATGGAGCATCAGTAAAAAACTGTCTTAATATTTTTGGCTGGGCACGTTGCATTAGCACAATGTTTTTTTGGCTCATACAGCTTCACAATTCTATGCCATACGTCCATATTGGTTTTATTATTACCTTGTAAATTAAAAGTTTGTCAATAGATAGAATTGACTTGTGTCCCAGAAGCCAGTATAGTTCAGCATATCGAATTTTGATAGTATTTAATTTTGCGCAAACATGGTTCTTCGTAATAAATCTAGTTTTGTATACAAAATATGTTCATGAAAAACGTCACAAACCATTATCAGTTCCATGACTAATACCTCAAATTGATGTAATCAAGTTTTGCATGGACAAAGCAATATAAATTCACGAATTTTGCGTTTGGCCCACTAATTCCTTTTCTTCTGCTGCGGCATTAATTTTTTCGCAATCCCTCTGGCAAATGTACATCTCTCCTGTGGCAAAAAACGTCCATAACAACGGGATGTAATAAAAACTGTTCACATTATTACTTTGTACTGTTACGAATCTAGTTAGCAAAACACGACATCGGAGTAACATACTAATGAAGCTATTTGCATGACCGCGCACTCTGTAATATGCCAACCATAAGCATCACTAATATTAATTTCCTACCTACGCCGTGGACGGAATTTCGAATACAAGACTATTCTGAAACATACGCTGTTATATCTATTTCTCTTGGTTTATGTCAGACAGGATGAGGAAATCAATTATTGTATCATAATAATATCGATTGTAGTAAATTAACGTACATACTCTGGAGAAACACTTGGTTCAGAAGGTGTTGAGATATACTTAAACTTATCATCAGATGATGAAACATTTTCAAACCTTTCCACTCGCGAATTGCGAGATTTATATGAATTTTACCACCAGAGAGGCGGCATCCGAATGGAAAGGGTTAAAGAAAATTTTTGTTTTCCATTAATTTTGTTTTCGACATTTTAAATCATTCTGAATCATTTGCGTATGTATTTGCATGATAGGGAAAATTCGAGTATTCTTCGACGTTTTCTCAAAAACGGCTGAACCGATCTCAAATTCGATGTAACTCGATAAGGACTTGCTTACGTTGCACGACGATCTGCCAAGCCGTTTTTTTAAATTAGCAAACAAATGCAAAATTATTGTATCATCTTTTATCAAAATATCCTGACAGATTCCCAGTTGAGAATCGTGCTGATTAGTTTTTTGGTATATCGGTCGTGGTGTTTCTTCATTAAATTAATTATTTAGTAATTAATCATTTAAGTTTGCTCTGAAGTTTTTAATAAGAAAATCTTAATCCATTATAGATCTACGATAAGGTTTCATTTAAAAAAATCAATTAAGTTTGGAATAATGTTCTAGGCTTCTGAATTCAGTGCATTTTTATTAATACCATTAGAGATATTAAAAGTATATTTGAACAGCAGTAGTTGGAGATTGCATCACATTATTTATTACATACATTTATTTTTTGTCAGATCGCATAAAGAATTCAATTATTGTATGAAATCACTATATAGGCACTGTAAGTATAATATTAATTAGATGGATATTTCCATATACTTATTCTTATTATCTAGTAATAAAACATGTTTTATTCTTTACATAACGAAGCAAAAGTTTTTTTGATTGTAAAGTTTTACGGCCAAACCTTGTATGACTTAATTTTGTTAAATTGAAATATCCTGCAAATTTTTTTAGTAAAATGATCAAAGTTCAAACCTGTATGTTCAATGTAAAATAACGTTTTTGTGTAGTTTCCAGTCATTAACCAGTTTAATACCATTCTTTTTAATTACGAGGTTTTGAAAGGACTTAAATTGGTTTAAGTTTCATTAGGATGGAAATGGAAAATCTATAAAAAAATTGTTTATTGCCCAAAAATTGTTAAAAATAAAACAAATATTACAAACAAGTAACTCAAATAATATTTTATCTATTTCCTTACAATGTAAATATATGCATAAAATGAATAAATTTTATGGTTTTCATATTACAAAATATAGCAGGTTTTACAAAATATTTCTGAATCTTCCAGGGTTTGATCTAATGTTTGTTTAGAATGGTTTTGTAACACTTCATATGCAAAAATAAAAATATTATATACTTATAAAATTAAATATGATTCTATAAGAAATTTAATTAAATACTGGAAAAATTTGTCAGCAAAACACAAAAGAAAAAAATCTACAGATATTAAGGAATAAGATGTTAATGATCAAACCCAAAATAATAATATCCCTTTTCTGGCAAAAAACTGTCTACAGAATGTCTTTTTCTAAAGAATCGAACAGTGCGCTCAATTGAGCTATTTTTGAATTCGGACACTTCTTGTTTTAATATGATCTTTCACTAATTCATACTATTTTAATTTTTATGGTAAAAAATCACATTGATTAAACATTCAATATCATGAGCGCAACAATAAAAATTCCATCTAAATTCCGGATCGTAAAACAGCCCAAAGAAAAATTCGAAATTGTAATTATATGTAGATAATACAGGGACGTATCAGTATTTAAAAAAATGCAAACTTCCTTCTTTCTTCGTATATTATATCTTTCCCACACTTGGAAAAATCTGCACTGACGCAAACTACAAACTAGTCAGCGTCCGACTAAATAAACTTGCTTGCATTATCATTTATATTACTTTTAAACATTTCAGTCTCAATAAGAAGGAAAACTAAATTCATTTTTACACCAACTGCGAATGTGAAAGAAACGTATATATTATATTACATTATATTCTGTAGTAAGAGAAGAAGAACCGTCTGAATTTTTATTATTCGCAAAGGAAAAAGTTAAAAACTCGGGAAGGTACTTCGAAAGTTTAAAACTCGTTGTTAGTTTGTTGCACAGAAGATCCTGTTTGAAAAGTATTGGAAACATTTATTAACTTCCCGTAGGGTAAGTTATTGTAATGGGCCGAAAATCGGAATTGAAAATTTTTACATTTCTCGACGTTTGAAGGTTTCTGAACGTTTTGGCATACCTCAGAAAAATGGATGTGTGTGTGTGTGTGTGTGTGTGTGTGTGTGTGTATGTATGTGTGGATACAAATTTCCAGTCACGTTTTAGGGCGCACGATCAACCGATTTGAATGGTTCAAAAAACATTCGATTCCTATTAATTGGGAAAAGAGCTGATTAGTTTTTGGCAAAGGCAGGTCCAGCCGTTTTCGGAGATACGGAGCAAAGAGTGCAGAAAATAGAAATCGAATTTTTGAGCGAACGGAGTATCCGATTTGAATGATCTAAAAAACATTCAATTAGTAATGATTGGAAGAAGTGTTTATTAGTTTTTGGCAAAGGCAGGCCCAGCCATTTCGAAGATACGGAGCTAAATATGTAAAAAATTGCAGTTTTGAGAGAACTAAGCGTCCGATTTGAATGATTCAAAGAACTTTCTGCTTGTCTTAACAAATAATTGATTTTAGAAAAAAAAATTTTGTTCCATTTTTTTTTTTTATTTTTTTTTTTATTATTTTTTTTTTTTTTTTAGTATTTTGTATATCGAAAATATTTCAGATTTTATTTTTAATTCTGACTATAGTTCTAATATACTTTAGAAATAATTTCAACTCTGCAATTCGGTTTATATAATTCTTATAAATATTAGACAATGTTACTATATTTATAATAATCTATTTGAAAACATTCAATATTCCTCGAACATTTCGTTACGGTGCGGGAAGTTCCAGCAATTTGCCTCAAGGCACGATGCCATAATTGCCTCAAGACATAATTCCACTTACAGCTAGTTTTGGATATTTATCTATGTATTTTCTATGCAATAGTTTTGGCAAAATAATTCTTGAACTATTTAACACAAAGGAATGGAGAGAAGAATTTCTGCTCGAGATATGAATTCCTTTTGAGCCGGAATAATGTAAATACCGCTGTTCCTAAGAACATTAAAACATGTACTTATTTCGTTTGGTAAGTTTTAAAGTTTTTTGTAATGTTTATTTCACTTAAAATACCTCGAGAAGTAAAGCCTCATTACGGCCTCTATTATCAGCTTTAGTACTTTTATAGCACTCGGTGCGCGCTGTATAATGATGCCATTACACAATATAAGTACTCACTCGAGTGCACTTTAGAAGATCCGAAAATAAATAAACAATAAGTTCGTGAAATTTAATGATTTTGTTGTAATTTTCGTTTCTTTAAACGCTTTTTTAAATGTTCCCTTTAACGCGAATGAAATACAAATAGTTGATACGTGTCGGTCAAATGTACTACTTATTTCAGTATCTAATACCTATACTAGTAGAATTATATATAATTACAAAATAATTGTACATCTTATGTATTATATTATGAATTTGTAAATTTGTTCAAAATTTCTATACCACTGGACCCAGTCCATCTATTATTTACCCACTGTTGATGTTCTCAATTAAAAATTGATTTCTATACAAAATGTTGTCATAATATGGACTGATTTTGTTAATACTATTCTGTGCAATTTGGTGATATAACATTGCTGTTAACTACTAAGTCGAACAATATCATTTAAATTCATAATGTTTACATTCAAAAAAAACTTAGCAAACAAAAATCGCGTGAACTCATGGCATTTGGCGAAACCGCAAATTCACACATAATATAATTGCATCAGATGTGTCATTAGCGTTTGCAGGGGCATCGAACCTAAAAAGAATTACCAGATGGCGTCAAATAGCACTCGGACACGAGGCAGATAATAAACGATCACAAGAACCCGTTCTCGCTAAACCTGACAGCACCTTAATATAAGATCTGGTTACCAATTTTTTTTAAAGAAAATGATAATTTATTTTTTCATCATGTCTAATCAGTTTTTAATCATCAGTCTATATATTCTGCAAAGAAAAATTTTTTTGTAACGTGAATAATTGTATAAGAGGTCAAAGGGTCAAACTACTTGATACTTTTTTTTATTTTGAATAGTGATCAGAACTTAAGCGATTTTATATATAGCAATTCAATTGTTGTCCTATTTTCATTTCAAAAGTGCAGGACAAGGGTTTTATTTAGAAACTATTTATCTATACATATTTCCAAATAAAAACCGATATTGCTGCTCATATCATGGCATCAGGCAGCTCAAAAGGTGGGTATGAAACCTGGAATTTTTTATTGAAATCCAATGGTCCTAATCACCAATCCATGGGAGAGCCAACTGATTTAGATACAAAATATTTACTGACATCAAATTAAGTAAACATTGCATTAATAAAAGTTACCTTAGTTACTTTATATGGCTTCCTCGTGGACCGCTTTCTCTTGTGGTTAAAGATCTCTGGTTCCAACCAGAAAGTTCCAGATTTGATACCCCCTTCAGACAACCTGATGTCAACAATAGTGATCGATTTTAAATTAAAAATATAGATATCAATATGGCTACGAATTAAAACAACGAAGCAATTTCTTCAACAAATGAAAGATCAACACAAATAGAGAAAGTCTAATAATAAAATTCCTCAAATCTAATGAGATCGACCTTTGAGTTGTCTCTAGAAGAATCATCATAACAACTGATTGTGATTAAAATAATAATAATAATATAATAATAGAACGAATTTGAGTGTTCGTTTTTTGGGAGGGAGAGGAAGGGGTAGTGGGTTCTGTATTGCAATTGTTCGGAAAGTTCGATAATTTTAGTTTCCTTTACATATGACGTTTTCCAGCTCTTTTATTATCGAAACGTTGACAAACAGCCGTCGCACACGAACGATATTTCTCTAAGTTGCGAAATCCTCGTGTGTTGTTTTTCGCCGCCATCGCCACCGCCGTCGCGGGAGGTTTAGGTACGTCTATGGATAGGTAGGAAAGTGTTATTTGTTCACGCAGAAAAGTTTCGTCAAGTTTGGGATATATTCACCGTTTGAACAAAACTGCAATGTTTTTCTTCCCAAGACGACCGATGATAGAGATATATCGCACGGTGATAAAATGTTAGACCATGGGAATCTATTGTTTGGATAACTTTTGTTTTGTTCGACGTGGAAAAGGGAACTACTTGCATGACTATTTGTTTTTGAAATTTTCCGCGTGGTTTACAACGATGCGGTATATAATATTTCTGCATTTATTTTTGTTATACTTCAGCATCATTACATCGAAATATCACATTTGGCATGAGAGTGTATGATGATTGATTAGATCCGGTTTGTTTGAACCAACTTTGTTTTAAATTGATTAGATTTGGTTCATTTAGACCAACTTTGTTGTGAACCGATTAGTTCATAACTTAAATTGTAGCAAGAGTTTGTGATCTTGCCTTTGTATATTTAGATAAAATGATAAAATAGATTTATAGATTTATATGGTACTTGTTTGAATGTTGAGTTAATATTTGTTACTTAGATGATATTCTAGATATTACTTATCTAACTTAGTTCAAGTTTCAGTTGAAACTAATTTACAAAGTTTTTATACTTGTATTTATATTATATTTTGATTGGTTCACTTTTGGGTACAAGTAACTGCCCTTCACATTTTTATCCAAACAAATATTGACCGTGGGTTTGTTAGGTTGAGTTCAAGGAATCTAATTTCTTAGAAATAAGAATTAATATCTTGTTTATAGATAAGATGCTTTGTAATATAAGAAATTATTTTATACTACTAAATAGTGCAAAACAAAGGATTAGGTTTCAGTGCTATTCTGTATGAAAACTATTGAAATATATTTATATAATTTTCTTAGACCAGAGTCGAGCCTTAAACGTTAGCAGAGCGTTCACATTGACTAACATTGTTTTTAAAAATATCTTGAATTACATATAGTAGCAATAGTACAGCAATATATATTATTAATTAATTATTTAACATTTTTGAACTATCTTAAGTTCATTTAAATGACATAATATTTCTCTAAAAAATACCGTGCATATTATTAGCCTGGCTATACTGTAAAAAAACTTTTTTTACCCAGATAAACGGTTCATATAAACATGTCTTTGCCAAAAAAAAACGAATTTCTAGTTCGCATAACCACCTAAAATCTTATCTTTTTCTATGAAACTAATAACAATAAAATTTTATCGGTTCGAGTCTCGCAAAGAGCGAAAGGGTTAACGGTTTGGTGTGAAATCTGCATAATGCTTATAAAGTTCTATGGAAAAACAGTTTCAGCTTTGGGAAATACTCTGCATAGAATCAAAGTGAAAAGCAGAATTTTAAAAACAAAAAAATATACACAACTACACAATTATCTGGCATGCACTCTAAAAATACAATAAATTAACACGCAATTTTAAACTGCACAATGTGACTGCGCAAACTGTATGAAAAATCCACATTAATAAATGCAACTGTGTAGTTTATTATGGAGAGCATGCATATAACTATGAATCATTTGAGTGAGAAAAGAGGAAATGGAATGACAGTCAAGTGCGAAAAGAATAATGCGAATCGTTGTAATAAAAATACCTTGAAAATGAATTGAAAGGTATGAAATAAAGAACAATACATAAAAAATTATGTAAATTATACACGTAATTAATAATCCATTAAATTTTTGATAAAAGCATCATAGACTATTTTTTAATTCATGATAAAAAAGACTATATTAAATATTAGGCGTAATTAGGATTTATGCCTAATCATAAATATTTTTCTTCTAATCTAAGGCTATGGTTCATAATTTAAAATGATTTTTCCTGTTCTTTTTGGTGATCTAATCAACCAAAACCCATTTTTTCTGATGATAACTCTGTAATTAAATTAAGTTTGATATTACAATTTAGAGTTCCACAAGGCTTAATGCTTGGACTCCTGGATTCTTCTTTTTGTCTGTGAAAATTTATGAAATAAAAAAATGTAGAAATCATATGAAGTTTTAAAAAAAAAACACTACGTGATGAACAACAAATGTTTTAGAATTATGTACTACTGGACGATAAGAACTAAAGTCTTACATTAGCAAAATCTTTATTTCAATTGATTTATAGAAAGAACAAAGTAATTCGTAATTAATTTATCAATTTAATCACGCGATGTTTGATTGTTTCCCAAGTTTACCAAGTCTAGTTTTACAAATGAAGACATCGTCTGACGCTAATTCTTCATAAAATATTCGCCATGTGTTGGGGTTGCGTTCTACTGTGGATCCTTTGACCCCGCACGCATTGTTGTTTGGTTCAAAGGGGTCAGACGAAATGCCACGGGAGTTCTCGGGGCAAAAATGAGACGGAACGATATGAAATCATTTAGACTGAGGGTTGGATATTATTTAAAAAGTATAATAAATTGTACTTCTAATTTATTTTTAGTTCATTGTTTCTATAATCTGTGTATAAAAATATCTGTTGTATAAGTGGATTTTTCTTGTAATAGTTTTCAGCGTTTTCAGTTCTTTATTTAAAATCTACGAATTTGGAAATATATATCTGATAATAATAATAAATTTTAAAGTCGATTATTTACTCAAAAAAATGTTTTTGCATCTTGCTTTCAGACAAAATGCCATTTACATCTAGTTCAATATTTAAATATTCACAAATATTTTTCCTTATTTCTTTTTAATTTATCGAAATAATTAGACTTTTGCACTATTTTGATTTCTCTATTTAACAGTGAGATTTATTTCAAACTTTAGAATATACTTAATGTTTTATTCCAATGCTCTGTTAATTTTTAGATCAATTCGAAATATTTTAAGTACCACGTTATACATCAAATAATCGCCTAGATATAATTTGATCCAGCTCTCTGGCTAAAAGGATTCAAAAGCTCAGGATCGTATCCTGCATTGCTCCGAGCCTTTCCCAACAATGTAACATTTGTCAATTATTGATTACGCGACACTAACTCTACGGTTCGAGACAGCGACAGAAATTGAATGATCTTTTAGCTACAAGTTTCTCAGTTTATTTTATTGGGTAATTAAATTTTATACTCGCAAAAAATATAAATAATAGAGGGTATAATCATATTTATAATGTTGATTTTATACTTTGTACCCTAAAGCAAGAAAACTATTAAATTAATATGGAAAGTATTGCCGCGAATAAAGAAGATAGTGTGCAACTCGATATTTGAAACTCTATCTATTTATCTTAAAAAATATTATTTAACATTTTTCTTACCGCGCTCTTCTAACAAAATTTTAAATTAAAATTTAAACTTCTAAGTGAATTTTTTCGATTAATTAATGTTAATTCATTTTCAATATAGATGTATAATTTGCCTTTAATTGTATTTCCTGAAAGCAAATTCACTGTTTTTGTCAGAAAATCCAATTTGCTTATTTTACGTTTTTATGACGATTCTTGTCATAATTATACCTATGATGTATGGAATTATTATATGTATGTGTATGTGTTTAATGATTTAAAAAATTTATAACCATTTAATGAAACTTGAAAAATCCTCGATTTCATTAGTTTTCAAGCCGAAATCTACGTTGCAACAAAAAGTTAGGAACCGTTCAAAAGATATCAGTTGGGAATCGGGCTGATTCCTTTTGGGTAAACATCGACCGTGCCGTTTCTTCGTATTCAATTTACGATTTTATCGTAAACAATTGAACTTTGCACAGTGAAAGCTTTTAATCTAAACTATAGGTGACTTTTCCAATGACTTTTATTTTCAGTTTGTGGACCTTGCAATTGTTGTTGTCGTGGCTCTTCTAAAAGATGTCTTGGACTTTGGCATTCTATATGGATAACTTTGGGAATAACTGGTTTAAACAAAAATACTAAAAGATTATAGAATTTCAAAAAGTTGTTTAATTATGAACAAAACCTGGAATAATGAAATGCGCTTCTAGGTCATGTACCATTACCATGTGTATATTTTGTTTTATGTACCGATCTCTGAACTTTCTTTGATGATGTTTTCAACCTGTTTAATGGTAAGGACTTCATGAATAGCTTTACTGTAGAGTATTGGATACGAAATAGTGTGAAAAATTGAATAACAAAGCTTAACTGTACCTAGACCTATTATATCCGAACACAAACGAAATTAATATAAATCATGAAACCGCCAAATGTGTATACATTCTGCTTGCGCATACATTCGTCGTCATTCGGGCATTCATGAATGCCGGTCATTGTGACTGTTTTGATGTCCGAGACGTGACGTGCACTAATCGCCTACGCCAATATCGTTCCATGCAATCAATCACATGGCCCGTACCAACGGATCCACTTATCGCTAAATAAACAAGATGGATAAACCGGAACGGACCAAACGGAATCGATTCCGAAATTCGCATTTGGATAGAAAAGATTCCCTTCGCCGAAGTGATAAGGTTAAACAATAGCCCGATGAGGTGAACGAAAAATGGTCAAACCACCTTGTATTTTATTTCTATAGTTGAGTCCTTTGTGGTGTAATGGTTACCAACGTAGAATAGCACCAGTCCCGGGTTCGAACGTAACCTTAGACAGCTTGATGTCAAGCAGTAGTAAAAAAAAACTTATTTTTAGAAATATGCCTAGCAATATGTTTCCAAGTGAAAATAACCTTGCTCCGGCATTTCTGCATCAATAAATATTCGGCCTATTTCACAAATTGTAATAATTCAACACACAGAGATGGAATAACTATTTGGGTTATCATCTGTGGAACCGATTAGTATTGAGTGTAGTATTACGTCAAATCAGTCGAACAGTCTCTTAAGTTCTAAATGCTGTTCAAAATTATTTAAAAAAAACTTGAACTAGTCATATCCCATTAGCTATTTATATAATATGGCTATATATAACTGAAGCCAACTACAAGCCAATTATTGCCTGAGCTTATAATTTCCTATCAATAATTAGTTTTAAGTAATATTAAATTATGTTATTTTCAAGAGCATGCAAATTTTCCGTTACATAAAGTAGTAAAAAGGTTAACAACGACACAACATGCTTCTTTATGCAATAGATCGGAGCTACATTAAGTATAATAATTTTTTATGCATTATAGTATATTTTTATATATTAAAACTTAATCAATATCATTAGCAAGATTACGAATCATATATGATTTAGTTTTCTATTATAGATAATAATAATATTAATATTTATTACGTTTTTCAAAAATTGTATACAACAATTTACAATTACCTTATAAAACTTTTATTAAGCAGAAAAATTTTCTAATTAATGAATGAGGTAGAGATGAAAAGGCCTTTAAATATAAATATTATATCATATTTTGATTTGATTTTGAATAACATGAGAATGAAAGTAAACAGTTTCCTTGTTATTGTGTTGCTAGATCCATTCCCTGCCAGTACGCATTCATAAATGCGTTATATGATAAAATAGACATTTTTTGCTGCCAACCAAGTTTTATGCTGGCGATGTTCCATTTGTTCGAACAACTTCTCGAACTGTCAAAACAAGCCTAAAATTCGCAAACTCGTAACTTTTTTTCACTGGGCTACCGTATGGAGAGGCCTGCGAAATATTCCACATACTGCCGCATGCATAACTCTCGGGAAGGTTTTTCTGTTTTCTGAAACAATAGTGGAGTCAAAATTCAATTAAATTACCGGTGCTCCGTTGTGGAAATCACATAACTTAGAAAGGTCAGAACGAGAACGAGGTGTATTTCACGTGGTAATACTTAAAACAAATATGGTGGATTTAGGCGGTGATGTAATAAAGCGAAAGTTTTGGGAAAGCTCGGAAAAATAATTTAACTTTTTACTAACAAGTGCATACTTCCAATATTTTATTACCAAGTTTCATTATCATTGTTATGATAATAAGTTGAATATTGGATTGTTTTGATCTGTGAAAACGAAAACATTTTGCTTTACCAAATTTCCAATAGTTTTGCGTCAGACAATAAAAAATTTGTTTATTAATTTTCTACTGCAAAACATAATTTATTACCTCTTTACTATTATAATCTCTGTTAGTATTTAACATTCAGAAGCAACTATCAACTGTAGTTGACATATTTCTACGTACGCTTGCATTTCGCGGAACATATTCATTAATAGCTAACTTTCCAAAGAAAGGAGTTAAACCAAGATCCCAGTGTGAAACTGGCGTCTGAAATTCACGAGAAACTTTCTCACGAAAAGCTGCAAATGAATAGCAATGCACGATGTGACTGATTTATAAACATAAATATAAAACTTTTGAATCAGTTTGACAAATGTATTGTTCTAGGAACTTGCCAAGCGATACAAATAGTGAAAAAAATGGTCGAAACGAAGATGAAGCTGTCGCTTCGTGAAAAATATTAAATATGACCACCTGCGCTTGACACGAGAGGCGCCATTAATCAGATGGAACCTTAAGGCGGGAGCCGCTCTATGTGGGCAAGGACTCGGCAATGCGCCCACAACAAGATATACGTTTCGAATGAAAAACTTTAAAACGCTTTGGTCTAAAATGCTCTACAAAAACATAAATTATAGACATGTGTGCTAACATTCAGCTAAGAAAATACTACGTTCGATATAATATCGTCTGGCTAAATAGTATACAAAAGTAAGAACAATAATGTGATAACTCAAGATCTGGGCAACATACACAAAATACCACTTTTATACATATTTTTTTATTTACAAATTAATACATATTTTAAACCAAAAAATATATAAATTTGGACCAGAAAAGCACGTTAATTTAGATTAAACTAAATAGTCCAGTTTAGGATTTCTATGTCAAATAGAGAAAGTTTGTAAAAGTAGCACAATTAATTTTGGGCATTTTTTTTAACTTTCGGAAACTAAAGTTTATATTTTGGTCAAAAACAGAATTCAAAAATTTTAATGCCCTCTGATAAGACTTGTTTCGCTTGGTTGATTTTTCGAGGCGATTGGCTGAACTGAAAGCTTTCGTCAACTTTCAAACTTCTGTCGTCATAATTTGCCGTTTTGCAAAAATACTGTATCTCAATTCGTATTGTTCATGATAATTTTTTATATATATTTCACGATTAATTTCATTATATATTCAAACTAGTTGGTTTTATATTTAGCCTTGAGGCAAGTTACATGAACTTCCCGATATGTGTAAATAATTGACTTAAAAATATATATTAATTTATGAGTAATTAAAAGTATTCCGAGTGTATTTATTACACATAATTGAAAACGAACAAACACGTTAACTCGGAGTATTTTATAAAATCAAATGTTCAAAAATCAATAAATTTTATAATAAGAACCATTTTTTGTAGGAATTTAATAATTTAGTATGTTCATTAAGACCAAGTACTTTATTGTTATACCAAGTGAGTGAATCGTTTTATTTGAATTTTTACAAACGTATTTTCTCAAACTTTGATGATTTTTTAAAATTAAACTACTTGTCGTAAGGCCGTAATATTACAGTAAGTTCTATAAGACCATGATATATAACGCTAAAAAAAATCCATAAAAATCGGCCCTATTTTTTTTTCAACAGTTAATTACAAGAAAACGGCTCAGTAGATTTTCATCTAAAACTAATCAGTATCATTTCCAACTAATATCTTTCGAACAGTTTTGATTTTTTAAAATCGGTTCGGTAGGATGAGCTTAAATGTAGACGAAAAGTTTAACACTTTGTTCCAGAAACGGCTCGGCCGATCGTCGCACAAAACTGACAAACGATAGTCCTCATCGTAATACATCAAATGGCTTTTAAATTTCTTAAATCGGCCCAGCCGTCACATACATACACACACACACATACTTTTTCCAAATTTGATCTCATTCGATTCAGAATGGCTTGAAACGTCGAGAAAACTCAAAATTAGCGAATCAGATTTTATGATGAAAACGTAAACTTCTCCTTCGGGAAGTTAATAGATTTTATGTTTCAGGTGAAAATGAGTCAAATTTTCGTTAGATTTATTTGTACAATGATTCTGTAGTGAAAATCTTGTTCTGTCTGATATCTTCATATCTTTGTATCCTTTATTTCTCCGCATAATGGTTAATTCAAAACTACTGCTGTCTGTGAAATCATAAAAATATGGCATTCATAACAATTCAGTTTTATTACAACAATCCGCCCGCATAAACTGTAGAATGATGGCTCAGTATTCTAACGATAACCATCTCCCGATCCTTTACCCTTTTGCGTTCTAATGACGCAGTTCATATTCGCCGCAGAGCCGTGGATGGGCAATACAGTTTTGTTATATAAAAGACGACTTATTGTTAGTTTCGTTTCAGTTTTATATCTTCTACGTTCTAAACGGTTACCGATCGTTCGATGGTTCGATCGTTCGCTCCGGTACTGAGAGATGCAATAATAAATAGCGATGATCGCGCAGCGCACGTACACCCGATCTCGTAGCATTGTACCGGCCTACCCGAGCGAACTGATGGTCTACGTCTACACAATCAGATCAAGGAGGTTCAGTATTTGCGAAAGTACAGAAGATATTGGAACTATGAACGTTAATGTAGCAGTTTGAGCTGCTTTTTATTATATCCAACAATGTGTACACATTTTATCTAGATTATTTCAATGATAAAACGTTGATCATATATTTAAAAAAGACAAAATTGCAGCAGAAAAACCAATAGATATTAAATCCATCAAAATTTATTTGAAATATATGAATACCAAAAAAGCCACCCAAAACCAGAATTGCAATGTTCCCGAATAAAGGCTAAGCATAAAAGGTACCGAAGATCATATATATCCAACCTTTTGCATTTTTAAATTCTTACGCTTACCATTGGTGTTTTGCTCAAATGCAAGTGTAGCAACAATAGCACATTAATCATTATTTCTTAAATTCTGGCTTTATATATTACATTTTTTACATACGAGGTCTGTTCAAAAAGTACCCGGAATTTTCGTTTTTTCAAAAAAATATTTATTTATTCGTCTACATTAATGTGGTCCCCTTCAAAGTAGTCCCCCCCAGATATAATACACTTATGCCAGCGTTTTTTCCAATTTTCGAAGCACCCTGATATTCACCTTTTGATATGTCCTTGAGCACTCTCAGCGATTTTCTTCAATCGAGGAAAACCGCCGTCCTTTCATGGGTCTCTTCAACTTTGGGAATAGGAAAAAGTCACACGGAGCCATATCTGGTGAATTTTTGCACTTTGCAACACTTTATTTCATTTTTTACGCAAAATTCAATACAAATTCTTTGACTTTTCAATTCTTCCATTGTAAAAAATCGCCGAGCTCAGAAAAACACGTCGAACCTTAGCGACTACCACAGACAAAGTAAACAGTGAATATAGCTGAAAATTTCATCATACTTTAGGGGCATGTATACCAACACAATAAAAAAAAATTTTGACAATCAGACACTCCAGACCCGCGAAATTTAATTATTAGTAATTCCGGGTACTTTTTGAACACACCACGTATATACATTTTTTCAATTTTTCTTTCGAAGCTGCCATAGTAGACTCTGCTCTGTAGAGTTGTTCATCTACCACTTTTAGTAATATTTCTGTATGAGCAATATATCAATTATATCATTTTTAAACATACATATATCAATTGTATTATTGATTAAATATCGATTTAAATGTGTTCTTTATCTATAAAATGAAATAGTTACTTTTATAAGATTGTATTATTTCCATTTTTCTTCTTTATTTCCTTTTTTTAATTTTTTTTTCTATCTTTATAGTTGTTTATACAATCTTTACCAATACTTTTTTGCTCCAATATGGTACACTGAACAAGAAACAGATAATTTATTTTGAGATGCACTTATTGTGATAAGAATAAATAAGAATTACTATTTAAATATGCAATTTAAGGGGCACAACTAGTGTAACTGCCTAAAAAAGGTAATTTTTGGGAATTTTATTAAAAAAACTACTTCATCAATCATTTCAAAATTTTAGGAATATATTTATACATGTCTTAAGAATACATAATAAAATTCTTGAAGAAAAAAACTAAATATTATTTAAGGTATCGTCGATATCCAACGGCGCGACAAAAAAAGCCCTTCACTGCTGCAATGATTCCGGCCTTTTACGTGGATGAAATGTAAAAAAAAAATCTTGTTAAACTAGATAATATTCTCTGTAAAATGAACTACGATGAAGAAAAAAAATCAAAAATTGACAAAATGACGGCGTTTTTTAAAAAAAAGTCGAATTTTACCCAAAATTTTGGTCGTTTTTTGGCTGCCAAAATTCGATTTTTGATCCGATCAAAAAATCGGATAATCGAAAAAATAGTTCATTTTACGGAGAACTATATATAGACCATGTAAAAAAAATTTGATAGTGATCGGATCATTTGTTTTTGAGTAATCGTTGCAGCAAATTCGGAAAATGCTGTTTCGAGAAAAACGCGTTTGAAGATAAAATGATCGTTATACTATATACTATATATATATATATATATATATATACTTTTTAAATGGCTGTAACTCAAAAACTATTTGAGATATCGATTTAAAATTTTGGTATGTTATTTTTAAAGGTATAACCTATCGAAATATGGAAAAATTGAAAATTCGATTTTTTGAAAATTTCACACTAGTTGCGCCCCTTAAAGGAATATTATAATATTGCGGTAGTTTTTAATATAAAATAATAATTTGACACACAAACATGTAATACAGGTTAAATAAACATCACTCGTTAAACTTCGGCTCAGTTTCCATAAAAAATATGTTTGAGTCGAATATGCCAAATCCTAATTACCTTTTTTCTTTGGCTATGTCATCTCATTTACTTTATAAAACCTTATTCGGTGTCTGCAGAACAATCGAGAAATTTAATGATTTCCATCACAATTCCCGTGAGGGTTTTTTTTTTCTCGTTTTCTTTTGCTGTTAACAACGACCCAGTTCTCTCATTATTATCCAATCCAATTAACAAAACCCACAACACAACACAGTAAGACAGTGTGCCGCACGTCTTTAGTCGATACGCGATCAAGCCGTGGGCTGTGAGTCGTCCTCCTCAACTCTTTCTCTCCTCGAGTCGGCGAGCCTACGAGCCTACGGGCGTCGCGCATGATCCCGCCGCGGTCCTCGTGGCAGCGCTACGCGACCGGCATGCGCCGACGGGTCGCGCTACGCGGCCGTCTCGCGCATCCAGAATATTCAGTACTCGCCGTACCGTGGAACCTGTACCCTGTGCAAACCAAACAAAGGCGTAATGCACGTATCATGACGCGACGACTAACGACTTCGAAGTGCCTAAAAGAATTTAATTGATGTGCGTGTCTCTAAATCTTTAATACACGTTTCGGTGTTGTTTGTTGATGTATTTGTTACGAAAAAGAAATTATTGAAAATTTAAATCAAGTTATATTTGTAAAAGAAATTTCTATATCAATTTAATTTGCGATTTTGGTGTAATAACTTTTGCGTGTTCGTTGTTTTTGTACCCTGAATTAAAAAAAAATTGAAATCACTATACTATTTGCGATCAACACTGATCTCAACAGATTTCGTAAACACGTGCGCGTTTCGTGTGTGTTCTATGTATATTTGTAAATATATAATACTGTATTTTTTTTATTGCAAAAATTGTACATGAGTGGTGTATTTTTCAAAATTAATTTTTAATTTGCGTGTATTTTTTATTTCTTTTTCTAATCGTGTGAAATCGACGTAAGAGTCGCGTTTTTTTATCGCGATCGATGCCGGTCGTGCGGTGCACGTTTTCGGTGTGAGAAGAGAAAAGCTCCTAGAGATATAATATACGACATAAAACAAATAATACACCTGAGCGAGGCGAACGCATCGACGCGAGTGTCAATAAAAACAAAAAGCACGAGACTCGTGGGTTGAGCCATCGAGCGTGACTGTGTGTGTGTGTTTCAGGCGCCGCTGTCAAGGCGGTCAGAAGACCGGTTCAAGCTGGACAAACTCTGTTAATCGCCGATCAAAGCGGCAAGACGGCGGCTCTGCTCTATCAGCAGCCGCCGGCTCATTACTGGTGTAGTCCCACAGCGGCAGGTAAACAACACCCAAAGCGAACCTAACACTAGAATCCGTTAAGTTCTGTGAAATGCTAACACTAGAATCGCTAATTATACTCCATGTGCTTATTTATTTCGAAAGGATTTTGCATGTTGTTGGCGTTTGCGAACGAGATAAGCTTTGTAAAGTTAGTTAGCCTAATGATCCATAATTGTGTGGCTGAAATGTAGACCTAAATATAATTTTTTTGATATTCTAAATTTGATAAATTTTATGGAAAACTGTAACTATGTAATAGGGGATTTCGAAGGGGTGGAAATTAATCAGCAATTATAAAAGTTTGAATTACGTATTCATGTTTTAATGAATTTATATAAGTACTAAGTAGCCTATGGTGACACATAATAAGTAATAAACAAATTTTGTCATCAATTTCATTGGTCCATATTAATTAATATTAAAGTGAGTAAAGTTTAAAAAATTAGTTAAATATAAATAGAAATGCCAAGCAATTTTTTATTGCTTCAATAATTAAAAATAAAAATTACAGTTTCTTCAACACAATTAAGTTTCTAAAATTTTTACTCTATAAATTATACTGAACATTTTCTTCTTAATTTTGTATAAATAATTTTATTTTTAAATATATTAATTTCTGAGCTTTCGCTTTAAATACACAATCACCTGAGCACAAACTACAAATAATTGAATCCTAAAAACTTGCAAAACTTAAAATTATAACACAAAAGTGTATTATTTAATTCTTCATAATCTGGCAGTATATAAAGATACTTGTTAATTTACTTGAAATGGTATATTCATATACTCATATGAACAATTGTGATTTATTAGTAAAATATTATGCTAAAACATTGTTTTACTTTGTTATGTTTAGTTTCAACTGATTATTCAAAAGTCTTTCCATCCGTTTCTATTTATTGAATTATAAAATATTCATCAGTCAAAATAGGTGGAGAATACACAGTTTGCCGATAATCGTGAATGAGCCAGAAAACAACAAATATGATGATCATACTATTCGCAATATTTCTATAGTCATTTAACATTAATGTGATAAATTATATCTCGCATGAGGTTTTTAATAGCATATTTTGCATTTTAAATCATAATGGCAGAATACTGATCACTAAATGTGCAAATAAATTATGTAGAGAGATAAAAATAAACGCATCACTGAATTTTTTGCATATGTGTCACCGAACTAAAATAAAATCGTTAATTATGATAAACTAATAATACAATACAATACTTCTTAAATCAGTGTGTAATAATATTGCCAAAATAGACCTGAAATTTGATGAATATACAGTTAAGTTTTTAGAACTCATATTATGTATATTTTATATTGATGAT
>NW_020537758.1:8156500-8185431 GCF_003426905.1 Ctenocephalides felis | reverse complement strand
TCGCGTTTTTTTATCGCGATCGATGCCGGTCGTGCGGTTGCACGTTTTCGGTTGTGAGAAGAGAAAAGCTCCTAGAGATATAATATACGACATAAAACAAATAATACACCTGAGCGAGGCGAACGCATCGACGCGAGTGTCAATAAAAACAAAAAGCACGAGACTCGTGGGTTGAGCCATCGAGCGTGACTGTGTGTGTGTGTTTCAGGCGCCGCTGTCAAGGCGGTCAGAAGACCGGTTCAAGCTGGACCAAACTCTGTTAATCGCCGATCAAAGCGGCAAGACGGCGGCTCTGCTCTATCAGCAGCCGCCGGCTCATTACTGGTGTAGTCCCACAGCGGCAGGTAAACAACACCCAAAGCGAACCTAACACTAGAATCCTTTAAGTTCCGTGAAATGCTAACACTAGAATCGCTAATTATACTCCATGTGCTTATTTATTTCGAAAGGATTTTGCATGTTGTTGGCGTTTGCGAACGAGATAAGCTTTGTAAAGTTAGTTAGCATAATGATCCATAATTGTGTGGCTGAAATGTAGACCTAAATACGATTTTTTTTAATATTCTTTAATAAATTTTATGGAAAACTGTAACTATGTATTAGGAGATTTTGAAGAGGTGGAAATTAATCAGCAAAAAATTAAATTAAAAGTTTGAATTGAGTATTCATGTATTATTGAATTTATATAAG
This sequence comes from Ctenocephalides felis, assembly GCF_003426905.1. Classification (NCBI taxonomy): domain Eukaryota; kingdom Metazoa; phylum Arthropoda; class Insecta; order Siphonaptera; family Pulicidae; genus Ctenocephalides; species Ctenocephalides felis. Next base: position 8,184,741 of record NW_020537758.1, on the reverse strand, counting down.
TACTAAGTAGCCTATGGTGACACATAATAAGTGATAAACAAGTTAAGTCATCAATTTCAATGGCCCATATTAATATTAAAACGAGAAAAGTTGAAAAAATTAGTTAAATATAAATAGGAATGCCAAGCAATTTTATTTATTGCTTCTATAATTAAAAACAAAAATTACAGTTTCTCCAACAAAATTAAGTTCCTAATATTCTTACTCTATAGATTAAACTGAACATTTTCTTCTTAATTTTGTATAAATTAATTTCTGAGATTTCACTTAAAATACTTAATTACCAGAGCACAAACTACAAATAATTAAATCCTAAACAAATTGTTAAACTAACTATATATTTTATTTTCAATTAAAGAACAAAAGTGAATAATTTGATTCTTTATAAGCTGACAGTATATATAGATACTTGTTAATTTATTATGGCATATTCATATAACCATGTGACAATTGTGATTTATCAGTAACATATCATGCCAAAACATTATTTTACTTTGTTATGTTTAGTTTCAACTGATTATTCAAGAGTCTTTTTATCCCTTTCAATTTATTGAATTATAAAATATTCATCAGTCAAAATAGGTGGGGAATACATTGTTTGCCGATAATCGTGAATGAGCCAGAAAACAACAAATATGATGATCATACTATTCGCAATATTTCTATAGTCATTTATCATTAATGTGATAAATTATATCTCGCATGAGGTTTTTAATAGCATATTTTGCATTTTAAATCATAATGGTAGAATACTGATCACTAAATGTGCAAATAAATTCTGTAGAGAGATAAAAATAAACGCATCACTGCATTTTTTGCATATGTGTTACTGAACTAAAATAAAATCGTAAAATTATGATGAACTAATAATACAATACAATACTTCTTAAAATCAGTTTGTAATAATATTGCCAAAATAGACCATAAATTTGACTGAATATACAGTTAAGTTTTTAGAACTCATATTATGTATATTTTATATTTATAATTTGAGAATTTAATTTTAATTTTTAATTTTTTGATATATAATTTGTGGATTAATCGAATGCTCATAGAAATTAAAATTTCAATGATCAACTAATTAATTTAATTTTTGAGTGATTAAATAATTTATGTAGTGTTTTAAATTCTGATGGGTCTCACATATATGTCTATGTTAGTTAGAACTATTTTGCAAAAAAACATGGAATAAATAAAATATAAACAAAGTCATTGAATAATATAGTTATGCAGTTTGTTACATTACTACATTGAGCAGAGCCAACGTTTTTTTCTAAAAGTACCGAATTATCAGAAAGTTCACAAGTTGTTGAACTAAATATATAATTCCAGTGACTCTCATTGCCCTGAATGCAGTATTACGAATATTAAATAAAGCTCCAAAAATTTTTATTCCATGTGATTTTTGAAAAAGCCTAAAAATAAAATATAAAAGAATATTCTTAATGCCATTGATTATATTCAAGTAAAACTCACCATTCTATAAACTTTCCAATAAATAGAATTCTATTCAACTTTTCCATTAAATGTTTGTATAAATTCAACATCGCGATTCACCATTGGGCCATCTACTTCGAATTCATGTAATTCATACACTGCAGTCTGTTATATAGAATTTTTATTCTCGTTCCCGTCGCTTGTTCAGTTGTCGATACGTCGTCGCATCTCTCTAAATAAATGCTAGTGAACAATAGTTTAAATTCGAAAGAGCTTTTTCATTTTATGCGGGAACTTTTATTGCACTCAGCAAAGCTCGTTCTTCTATTTCTCTCTAAGCAATCCGACACACACGTTCATTCGCAATTGTTACGTTGTCGCTCCGTGACGATTCGAAACTTATTAACTTTGACGACGAACGCGATGGTTCTCTCGTCTCTTCTCAGTTGTGTTCGACCCATTCCACTGTTTTTCCGTTTTCCAGTTTCTCGTTTCCACTGGGAAACCTTTTCCGCCAAGGACTCCGGCAAAAGCTCCCGACGACCCCCAGGACCGAGGTTGCATTCAGCGACAGAATCGGACAAATGTGCACGTGCATGTTATCGGTACCGTCACGTGCTGCGCGCTCTTATTGAGGAATTGTTTGATAAAACTTTTGTAAAAAGGACAATGCTCCGCCAATAAGTAAGACGAAGTTATTCTGATGATATTATCCGGAATATAAACGTGCACGAAGCTACATTTTTATGATATAAATATATAATGTTTGTTTGCGTAAAATGTCTAGGCATGCACTTAGGCAAAAGACTGACGTGCAGACCCAATATAAAATTAAAAATCCTACAATTAAATTTAAAAAGCAAAGAGCTATTTTTGCCTAATAGGAAGAAACTTTAAACTATGTCCGTATAATAAAGTTTTAAAATATAAAACCAACCCAAAGACTATGGGAATGCAGCGCCTGTAAATATAATATTATGTTATAGTTATGATGCAAAAAATTCAATCCAAGACTCTTCGAGAAATGTGCAATGCTCCATGGTATGTTTTAAACCACACTATCCACAAATGACTTCAACATACCATATATTAAAGATGTTATCAAGGACAAAAGCTTCAACCATAACCACAAAATTTGAAAACCATCCTAACAAACTATTGCAACCGCTTCTACATGCGCCAACAAGCAGAAGACTCAAAAGAAACTGGCTTATAGATCTACTTGAGTTGATTAATTTTCTTTAAGTAATTCAGAGCGAGGAATATCCCACACGTAGATTGAAAAAAAAATGGCCATACGATCTCAAATAAAACGTCAAAAATAAAAAAAATTGTGAGATATCTCATAGAAGATAATCTCTTAATGCATTAACACCAACATCATATTGTCTTAAAAAATGTATTTTATTTTGATTGACAATAAAACTATGCAAAAAAAAATAGTAATTCAGATATTATCATTATTATTATTATTATTATTATTATTTTATTTTATTGTTAATATTATTATTGTTATTGTTGTTATTATTATTATTATCATTATCATTATCATTATTATTCTTATAAGTATTATTATTATTGTTAGTTATTAGTTAGTTACTGTTATTAATGATAATGATTATTATTATTTATATTATTACTATTATTATTTCTTGTATTATATATACTTTTTAATGTTAAATCATAGCAGAAAAGCTTATAGAATATATAATTTTGAACGCTCTTTAATACTTGACAAAAAAAAATGTCTTCATTATTATAAATTCACAATGCAAATATAGAGTGTTTTGCAGTGAGCATTCCATTTCAGAGATAAAAATTTTGTCAAATTGACGGGTCCCGTAAACATAGGTTATTATTTATTTATCAGTATATTTTTTATATATCACTACCATTATATTTTTTATTTCTAATATATTTCGGATACAGATTAAATTTACTCATCTTATTTGAATTAATTGCAGTAAACAACACTAAAACGAAGTGGTTTTCTCCACGGCTGTTTCGAGGTGTAAAAGCATCACATTTTCAGCACAATCGAAGGTTCTTGCTGACAGTTCACTTTTCTCCATTTTACTATTAAAATTTTTGCTTTCACGCTTTCATCTCCTGTGCCAAGATTTTCAATTTCCTGCATTTTCCCGCGTTGATCATCTGAATTGTCCCCCTTCGGAGGCATCTGTTATTTAGCGTCAATAAATACCAAAATATTAAAACCCTTAATTGTATTTATTGCAAAGAAAACATTACTTGAAATTTTTATACATAATACGTAGAAGATTTAAAAATAAAGTAGAGATTCCAAATGTTTATAGTTCTAAAAAGATATGAACAAAAATAGTGAAAATTAACCACAAAAACAAGAAAATGGTTATAATTTTACCGCACCTTAAAATGGTAGCATTTAAAAGCTCATAATTTTTCTGAGACAACACCCTGCATAAATAAAAAAAAATGAAAACTCTATTGTATAATTACTTTTTATATTAACATGACTAGTAACTATGCAAATAAAAAAATAATTAAAAAATATGTTATATGTTAGTTATTAATAAAACTGGGAGTTCTTGCTGAAAATTTATTCATTATAATTTTATTTTAAGTAATGAAATAATAATCATAAACAATTTTATTATCATTTTTCTTTAACCATTTTTTTTGACAATTACCACATGCAGCTAGTAATTTATCACCTAACTTTCGGGTTAGCCAATATTTCATAATGGAATTGCGAAAATCTATATCATTATTTACGTATCCCCTCTGCACACATAACTGTTAGAAACGCACATAAATATACATGAACTTGAACAGTAATGCATATGTGGGCATAGTACAAACTTTAAATAGACATAGTTAGTAAAGTAATGAATAACACCCCCCATAGTATAATATACATCCCTTATACTCGCATTTATCTCGCCTCGCGGTCTATAATTTCATAACTTCTTTCATTTCAACATGCAAGTATTTTAATGATTTACACTTTTGTAAAAGTTTAAAGTTGGTTATTTTAAAATAATCAAGCGTATCATAACATCATAATTTTGCATTATTAACCTAGTTTATGTAGTTTGTAAATTAATGCTCTCACAGCGCGTTGCGCCTCTTGCATAGTTTTTCTTTTACATTTTATCAAAGGAAATTTTGTAAACTTTGATAGAGAAGAAACAGTTTCGAATTACTAAAATTTTGAGAAAATTATACTGTTAGGGAATACTGATATTACGATACATACAACAAAATTAATGATATACTTATACTAGGGTTAGAGTAAACAACATTAAAGTCGAAAAAATTTAAACTATGACTAAAGAGCATAAATTAGTTTGATCAGATTTATTTGAATATTTTAATATCGTTTAGAAATTGTTCTTGTTAGTAGATATATTAATAATACTATCATCCGTATCAATTATCTGTGACATTTTCTTAAATCAAAATAAAGAGAAAATGTGTTTTTCTGATCAACTCAATTCTGTTTCAATTGTTGCTATAAGAATATCATTCAGTTAAAATAAATTTAGCCAAAATATAAAAAATAAACATTCAGTGCACGGTTGAGTTTTGTGTGATTTGTTTTGCATGAACATCCGTTGTAATTTAAAGAATAAGTTTTTTTTTTAAAACATTATAATTGAATCAAATTTTTTTTTAATTACAATATTTATTACAACTGTTAAATAGTTTAACATCTAGCAATAATAATGAACAATAACTAAGTTTGAATAAAAAAAGAGAACAAAGGATAGTATTTACATTAAAATTAAAATGCAGTATGTATGATAAAATTAAAAACTAGATATGATGATAAAATTAAAAATAGTACTAGATCAATGTTAAATAGTGTTTGCCAGTAATATTAAATAGTGTTGCAATTGTTTATAAATTTTATATAAATAAAATGTATGGTTTTAGTGAAATTTTTTAACTTTAAGAACGTATATTTTTATCAGACAAGTCCATGTTCCAAACAATTTATCTTTTTTTTTAATTCTGAAATTCTATGAAATTTAATTTTCTTTTATTTATCATGACAATTCTGAAACTTGGGTTCAATGAGGTAATCTGCTATCGAATATAACATTGTTTCATGAGAAATTTCTTTCTCTTTTTCTTAAATCTTGCGGCTTCCTTCCTTTTCAGTTCTTATAATAACAATATGTTGGATTACCTTTGCATAAGTTTATTTGGATGAACTTCGTTCTTTTGATGAAATCAAATTAAGGTATATGGTATCGTTGAAATCATACAAGGATGCTTTTATGATGTTTAGTAGTATTTTAACTGTGCTATCTGAGAATTTAAAAAATGTAGCAAATAATTTCCAAAATTTTTAAAAAGTTTAGTTTTACCTGTATGCATTCATCTCAGTTCTTATCTAATTTAGGGTACAAGCACTAGTAAATACTATATAGTTTTTTCTAAATTCAAATCTCTTAAATTGATATTAAACTCTAAGCGTTTTCTAAATATTCGATAAACAGAATATGGAAAGTAGTATTTCGATTTCAGCAGTATTATTCATTAATATACGTTCGTTTTAACTCCTAAAAGTTGTTATTTTGTTTGATTTGTTAATCTAATATTCATAGCCGCAATGTAGCACAGCGATTTATCTGCATGCCGCGTACACAATATTTAGCACATTTGAGAATATCCAGCGCATTTCGGTCCGAAGCCGAAGCGCTCGTAGCCCACCAGCGTCACCCTAGCGCGTCGCCCTGCCGCGCGGATAATGAATTTTCCTCGATATAATATCGGGCAACCTGGCTGAATGCGGCATTTTCACATGGGCCTGTTATATTGAATTCTTACTTCGAATCTGGGCTCTCGCAGATAACGTTTAGGCAATATGCGAGTTTGGTATTTATACAGTTCTCTATGAGATCAAATTTGCACGAAGTTTAGATAAGGACTAATTTTGGTGAATGTATATAATAATGGGTAAATTGAGAAGCATGTGCTTTTTGAACGACCTATGCAAAAAAATCAAATGTAGGGAAGCAAAAGTAGAAAATGATACTGAAAAGGGGTAATGAAATGATGTACTTTTACACCATGGTCTGTTTTTGCGCAGAGCAGGAATAAAAAACAGTTCTAATTTTACATGCTACCCATTTGATATAAAGCAATTGATCTGAAGATTTTAATTCTTTCACTATATATTACTATTTTACCATTGTTTATTTTACTATAAACATTGTGCACAAGCATTTTATTGAACTATTATCAATAGGCAATTGTATACCTATCTTAAAACAAAAACAAAAACAAAATTTTAAAAAATAAAAATGTGCTTGAAATATAAAATCCTCTGACCTATATAAGTGATTTTAAGGGGCACAACTAGTGTAACCGCCTGAAAAAAAAGCTACTTCATCAATCATTTCAAAATTTTAGAAATAGATTTATACATGCTTTAAGAATACTTAGTAAAATTTTTGAAGAAAAAAATTAAATATTTTTTAGGTTATAGTCGATCTCCAACGGCACGACAAAAAAGGCCCTTAACTGGCAGTGATTCCGGCCTTCTACGTGGATGAAATAAAAAAAAAATCTTGTTAAACTAGATAATATTGTCTGTAAAATGAACTACGATAAAAAAATAAATCAAGAATTAACAAAATGGCGACGTTTTTTTAAAAAATAAGTCGAATTTTACCCAAAATTTTGATCGTTTTTCGATGAAATGAATGCTGTTTCGAGAAAAGCGCGTTTAAAGATAAAATGACCGTTGTACTATATACTATATGTATACTTTTTGAATGGCTGTGACTCAAAAACTATTTGAGATTCAATATTCTACCGAAATATGAAAAAAAACAAATCGATTTTTTCAAAATTTCACACTAGTTGTCCCTTAATATTGATGAGGAACATTTTTAATCGTGCCCTATTTGGGTTGTGGTAAAGTTCTATAGCGAATGAGTTTTGGTGATCCTCGAGACGGTTTTTGTTTTTAGAAGAATGAGTTCATAATTAATCAATTGGTGTACACAGTCAAAATTTCTAAATATTCTAAACAACTTATTTTTTTAGAATAATTTTATTTTTCAACACTAAAAATAAATTCATGATTCAAATTTGAACAAAAATAATTGTATAATTTTTTGAGGAAAAATTGCTAATTTTTCTAGTATAATAATATTGTGTTTAGAATAAATAAAAATGTGTGTGTGCGGTAAAATATACTTGAGCCCATTACACAAACGGTGATCATAAATGTTGCATAAGACATGAGAGACGCTCAAAGTAAAAATACTTAAGAAAATCGTTGATGGTAAATCACCATCAGCTTTCCTCTCTGCAATTTATTATTGATAACAATGTTCACTAGAGCACATCGTGTATGAGGTGCAAGGACGGCCTCGTATTAAAAGTTTGATAAACGTGTTCGAGTCACCTAATTTCCGGGGTAGCGGCTCCGGTCCTTCGCCGGAGCTCACAAATATTACAGGATGGCATGCGAGAGGCATTTCTTGGCGATGTACAGGAAAAAGCGAACAAGGAGACTTAGGTCAAGGGTTCTTAACTTTTTTTCAGACCTAAGAAACGATAATTAAAAAATTTTGTTTATAAATGTTACTTACAGATGGTATCTAGTGTGACGAATTTTGGTTTAATATTATCACCCTGAATTAAATTTCACAAATTTTGATTTGGTATTGGTTTCTTAGCTTTTTAGAAGTGTAATTTTTAACTTGCCTTAGGGTAAGTTATTGTAATCGTCCCATAATTGAAATTGAAAATGTTTTCCTACCTTTATGTTTTGAAAGTTTCTAAATATTTTAGCCCATCTTACATCTCAAAAATGGATGTGTATGTATGTATGTACAGATACAAATATTTGTCCAGGATTTCGGACGCCAACCAATATGAATCATTGAAAAAAGATTTGTTTCCTACTGATAGGGAGACAAGCTGATTAGTTTTTAACAAAGACAGGTCCAGCTATTTCGGAGATACGGAGCGAAGAGTGCAAAAAATAGAAATCGAGTTTTTGGGAACATGGAGCATTCGCCAAAAAACCTTTTGCTTGTATTGACGAAACGATTGTTTTTGGGAAAAACGAAAATGGGCACATTGTCATACACCTCTTGTTGATTTTTAAATGCTTTTTTATTGATCACGATTAAAAAATCAGATTTTCTGTAGCGATTACTTGATTGTTTGAGTAACAGAATAACTAATAAATTATGTATATGTTTCACTACACGTACAGCTATGTCCCACGGAGAAGACTCTCGTAGCGAAAGGGTTAAGTACAGATTGCATTGAGTTTATTAAATTAATATTTCAAAAAGTCATTGTTATATGAAGAAATACAATAAAATTGATATTTATTCTTTTTCTTCATTTCTCCGATTGAGAAACTCTCATCCTTCGGTCTTCTCCTATGAATTATACAGCGGAGATGAGTCTCGTCCGTGCGGCGGCCTTTGTTGAGCCGTTTCGCTTGAAGAACGTCTATTCCCGCGGCCGGGAAAGCGGCGGGATATTTTTGTTCGGATATATTACATGTTATGTGTATATATACAACATGTGCTCTATGAAAATTGTACGTAAATAATAGTCCATCTCGACCGGCAGGCGGAAGACTAATGTGCTCACGAATAATCCGTGAGAGGTGAATATGAGCATTACGATAAATCATTGAATGCACGTGGAAATTAAACCGCAGAGTATGCTTAAGCTTATGTTGTTTATTATAATGAAGTTATATTTCTATAGTTTAATGTGTTCTATTTATTTACTTTAATGCAAGATGTTTATGAATTAAAAAGAACTTCAATAGTTTGCAACCCGATTATTTTTAACTCTTTCATCTGAGCGCAAAAAGTGTGAGCAAGCGTCTAAACGGATCTGAGCTACTAAAATATTGATATGGAATACTTAATTAATTTTTATGATAAAACTACTTCTCATAGGCCTATAATATTTCAAGGTGTTCGGTTTGACCATAAACTCTATCATCATGTGAAATTTTATCAAAAAGAACAGTAAACCTGAGCTACTCCTTGTTAATTCAAGTGCATTTGTAACTTGATCATAAAACTCAATAAAATATATATTTAATTACAAATAGAATTCACTATATTTTGTTATATCATCAAACAAGAGTAAAACACTATTCTCTATTCCAGATTAGGAATGTCATACAATATTTTTCCAGAAACTTTCAATTAGCAGTTCATTCATCTAGTATTGCAAAATAGCTCCACCTTCACCAAAATGTAATTTTACACTATTAACCTAACATTATTATTGCAGAGATTTGTTATTTTTAATCTGATATTATTATAATACATATTTGCTAACGTATATTGACCGAAACAACGTGTGAATTACAAAGCATTCTCGGATCTGAATGAAATATTGTCGGCAATATAGGACTTTATCGGAAATGGCGGTGTCGGAAAAGTATAAATAATGTAATCAGTACTGATTGCGAGTGAATAATATATAATGTTGGTGTATGGAAGACCCGACTATCAGGCTATTGTGTTTCTAATACTGGCGTGGATTAATAAATCATAAATCAATGTAACATAGATTGCACGTAGGTACATGATAATGTGCTGTTATGACGTACTGTGCAATTTCGGTACGATTTCATTATTGTTTTATCGAACAGAATAACTAATAAATTATGTATAGGTTTTATATTTGCGTTGTTAATATGAATTTGTCGAGTTATTAAATGAAATGCGCTTTTGTGTAATAAACTGTTATGCTCTGAATGGCTCGATTATTTCATGTTTATCAATAATATCATGAATTATTTATTCTGTATGCAAAACAATTTAAATTTTAGTATGTTCTTTGTATTTGCGTTCTGTTATGAAATGCATGACTATTTATTTTGTAATAAGGTCAATGATGGCTGGCAAAATGTGCCACCAAAAGTCACAACTCGAAATTTCATTAATTTCAATTATACCTAACCTGCGCATTTTTATTAATTAATCGGTTGAATTTATTTCATATTATCATGGAATGAATTTACATTTCACATCTTATACTGAAATTTACAATTGCTACAATTTCAATGCTGATCCTCATACTTTATAAATAGAGAGCAGATTTGATGTACCGCGTTAAAGAACTGTGATATAAAATTATTTATGCGTTAATAGAAACTATAATTAATGTTACAAAATTAATTAACTATAATATTGGAAAAGATCAAATAAAAATAAAATTGTTTACCATGAATCTTTTGTATCTTTTTCAATGTTCTGAATACACATTCTCCTATAACAAAAATGATTTCAATGACAAATATTTATCGTTACGATATACATTTCGCTGAAATCTCAAAATAGAACCATAAAATCTGCAGATACGATCGATTCTGATACCGTCCAGTCTTCTATAACACAGTTTTCAATTATTATTTAAGTGCTTTGGCCTCGTATAGTAAAATTGTCATGGGTCCTATCAGAATAGAGGCAAACAGTCGTAAAGGAACATGATATCATGTATAATGTAGCTCGTCTAGACTAAGAATTAATGGCGTTCCCGATTTGATAACGTCCCGCCCTGACGCTTTAATTAATCGTCATAGTCGAATTGTATGCAAATACTCGGCCATGGCTGTACTGTCCCATAAATGAGGAACTACGACGATGAAAATTCATCATAATGACGAAAACTTTATAAAGACGTCTCCGACGAATTTTGAAATAATTGGGAAGAAAAGTAATTAGTTCCGACAACTGTGATTAAGGATATTCTCTATAATGATATCTAGATTGCGATATTATTTCGTGTTCTCTACATACAGAATTTTAATATTTCAACTTATAAGGAAAATATAAAGCACATATGAACAATGAATGTTCTATGGAGAAATTGCCCAAAGTCGGAGTTTTCACAGATTTTCTTTAAATTTTTGAAACCCATCAAGATTTTACATATAAAAAGATTTTACGTTTTTGAATATTTAATCGAGGTGCATATAATTTTATTCTAAATAAAACATGAACAAAATAAGAATCGCTTCAAATAAAAAAAGTATAACAGCAAATAAAATGTATCAAACATAATATAAGTGCTATTCAATTAATTAGTAGATGTAATTAAATGTAACAAAATGAGCTCAATTAAGGAGATATAAATTATTACAAATATGTGAGGCAGTTATTTTGGAAATATAAACTGGATCTTTTGCATTCTCAATGGCTCTATATTTACTGATTATTAAATTGATTTATGATAAAACGATATTTCCTATAAATTTTTATTAAATTTTTAATCGTGATATCTTTACTTCAAAGAGTTTCTACCAAGTAAATATTTTTATTAAAATCAATGCGAATACCAATATTATAAATAAAGGCATATTGATCACAATCATAACTTTACATAGAATAATTTTGCGTTTTAATACGCTTATAAAAAATTTTACTGTCCAAATTTCTGCTTCTATTATTCCTGGTCCTGTGCTTTGGCTTTTAATTTTCTGTATTTTTTCTTCTCGCTTAAGACATCAATCATATGCATTCTTATTTTTTCTAGTATTTGCAGTCTTTCTAATTTACCATGAACGCCATCCTTTAGCAGGCACCCTCTTGTAATATTGGTGCTCAATAGAGTTGTTCCTTTGCTCACTCTTGATAGTTCTTCCCAATTTATAATTGCAGAAATAACATAATGCCAGTTTCATCAGCTCTATAGTGAAAATTTTATCTCTGCACGTTACTTACAATTGTTCAACGTCAAAATGTAATGAAGTGATTGCACACAATTCTATTTATCTGCTTACTATTTGCTGGTAATGCAGAGGTGATTACTTATCTATCCTTTAATACCACATTAGCTGCAATCATCAAAGTTTTTTTACGGAAATAAAATGTTAATTTTATCAGCTATGTAGAGGAAATTACATCTCTTTACGTTTTTTACAATTATTCACCGCTAATTTCAAAAAAGTGATTTTAACAAAATTAGGACAAACATTGACTTAATATTCCTGTCTATTTGCTCACTATTTGTTGTTAATTTTTAGGTATTTACTCATATATTCTGTAATGATCACATTAGAAGCAATCTTCAAAATTGCTTGACAGAAACAGAAAAATGCCAATTTTATCAAATGTGTAGTACAAATTTTGTCTCTGTGCGTTACTTACAATGATTCAAATCCAAATATAATAAAGTGACTACAATGAAATTAGAACATGCACAATGATTCAATCATCCTATTTGTCTGCTTACTATTTGTTGGTAATTCTGAGGTAATTACTCATCTATCCTGTAATGGCCACATTAGCCGCAATCATCAAAGTTGCTTTACGTTCGTAATGTGGTTCGTTTATCGAGTCCTTTGACTGCTCGACGGGCGATAATCGGTTTCGTAACTCATGAAACGCTACGACATAGAACGGACACGCCGTTACGATCTCTCCAGGTAATGAATTTACGGAACTACGAATGGACCGTTAACATCCAACAAACAATGTCCTAACGATAGTAACGATATCCCTCTCTAAATGCCTTTTCAATTTACAAAGTTATGTGCTGAAGGTTTTTCGAACTTACCATTCTGCTAGGAGAGACTTGGAGCTCGAAGTCTTATGCTAAGGTCTGCTGTCTCATCAAGACAAATGTTACGTTATGGAGAAAGATGGGCTATATCATTAACCACCACTAAATAAATTCCTAAAGATATAGTGTCCATATCGTTAACATCCAACAGAAAATGTCCTAAAGATAGTCATATCTGTTTCTAAATGGCATTTCGATTTGCATTGTTATCCTCAATGAAATTTTTGAACTTAGAATTTTCAAAGAACATTTTTGGAGGAAACATTTTAACATAAAGTGCAGTGGTTTGAAACTTACTAAAAAGCTTCTAAAGCAAGTTTCTAAATAGAGCAGTAGTAATACTCAAATTAGATTGTAGACAAACAACAAATAATTACATAGCTATATAGTATTTATATCTAACTGATTTTCTTAATCCGTAATATATTTTTCTTTATGATTTTACTATTTCTTAAATATTTCAAGTTTTTCTTCAGGACAAACAGTATAGAATGGATCTACCTTCACGGTGTAACAATAAATTTACAAAATCCAATGTATATGTTTAATCCACTAATATCACAACTATTTTGCTTTTCAAGTGATTTCTATAACCATTTATATGAATAAAAACTAATATCACGGATAAGACTCAGTAGATATTTTTGACTCAAGATTCAAAAACGTGTATTTTTCTTACAAAACAATCTTATCAAAGTTTTTCATGGAAATCGTTATCACATGCTGATAAAATCGCCAGAAAATAACACTAATAATCACCAAATTATTTAATAACGTTATCATTTTTTTTATTCTAAACTATTTCCTGAAATCCCTTAAATATTTTTAAAATATATTTTGAAAATAATTATGAATCTAATGTTAAAATCATTTGGATATCTAATTGTGCTTCGCATATCGATGGATAACAATTACCGAACTATCTAACATTCATACCATAAAAATCAAATTACGTCGCTACTCTTTAGAGCGAATTTATTTCTAATAAGATAAAAATTTGAATGTGAAACTGGTACGCAAGATATTGATTTTAAGTGATACGTCAATTAATTTTTATGCGCAATATAATCTAATATTAATATTACATATATAATATTATAATTTTTGTATTACATTTAATCTTAATATTGAAGTAAAATCGTCTACTGAAAATCTTCCATTTTCGTATCTTTTCAATCTGCATTCAAAAACTTTAATCAAATTATAAAACTTGCTCAAACAAGAAACGCAGTATAGATTTGTAGTTTGGCATATTTACTCCATAAGTGTATATAAGGAAAACTCCAATTCCGCATATATAGATTGGATGTTTCATCTTTGATCAATAAAGCGTTTACCGATTCATGCATATTTGATTCGAGTAAATGTCAAAGCCATACTACTTTAATATTATATTTTATGATATTTTTTGAAGCCAAGACCGTTTCAAACGTTATCTTCACGATATTTTTATCTTGAGCGTTGCGCTATTATTTCCGCAGGGAAATATTTCAATTTTTTCTTTATGATCATAAATTTGAAATTTATTGATGTTTTGTAATAAAAGACTAACCTAGTTCAAATTGATTACAATAATAAAAGAAACGAAAATACGATAAATAGATTCAATAAGTCTAATATTTATTGGGATATATGTTATAATAAGTAGAATATACTGTAGTTAATTTGTTCTATTATATATCATTTTTAGGCATATTTTAGGTTTATTATTCTTAGATAACTAATATAATTTAACTAGTTTAATTTGGTGAACAAATATACTCGTCATAAAAACAGTGCTACAACTTTGTGTATTGACTATTTTCTGTCATTAACAGCTAAACTATACTCTTTTTGAAATAGGGTCTAGAGCATAGGTTCTCAAACTTGTGTTTGCAATATTTTTTGTTTTCTTATGAACCCCCTATATTAAATTGACCACACGTACCAGTTTCGCTGGAACAGTTGAGGATTTCCATCTAGTAATCCGGGGATATATATTAGTACTAATTGGTATTAAAACAGATTGTACGTTTTCAAAAATGCAAATTTCGATTTTGATGAAACTTGACATACATTGTTACTACATTTTACTAAATATTTGACAAAAATTCAAAGTTGGAACATTCAATAGTTTTTGAGATATGCGAGGTTGATTGGTGGCTGGCTCCGCTCTCAATACTAATATTGAAACAGATTGTACGTTTTTGAAAATGCATAATTCGATTTTGATGAAATTTACCACACATTGTTACTACACTTTATTAAATGTTTGACAAAAATTTAAAGTTGAAAGATTCAATAGTTTTTGAGATATGCGAGTTTCTGAGATATTGAAACAGATTATGCGTTTTCAAAAATGAATAATTCAATTCTGATAAAACTTGACACACATTGTTAATATACTTTACTAAAAATGTGATAAAAATTTGTACCAATGTGACCCCTGGGGTACCATGTGAAATCACTGATGGTCTGAAAAAGATAAAGTACTCGTATATTTGTTCAAACAAGTTTTCATTATTACCTTAAATCAGCGCCCTACATTAACACGACCTGTAGACCGTATTGCTTTCAAAGAGTCAAAAATAAGTTTTTTTGTTCAATTTCATTTAATAATAACTGTTGTACACATATAGATCGTACACATATAGATGTTTGATATTTTGCAGTATGTCAGACATTAGTAGTTAAATATCAGGAATTAGTTTTGTTTTTCATGACATGTATTTCTTGTCTATTTCGCGCGAAGATTAAACAGATAAAGAAAAATCTAACTTAATTGAGACAAAATGCATAAGAGAAAGGGAAAAGATATTTTAATACAAGACAGCAAAATATTTTAACAAAGAAGTAAAATGTAGTTATAAATTTGCAACTTTCCGTTAGATTGGTAAAAATACTCGTCATGGGCTCGATTAACTAACGCGCCATAGTTAAATTGGTTCAACTAACGCCAAAAAATTACGTTACGTTAACGACTCACAGTTTCAATTTAAATGTCTTAATATTTTAAAGTAGTTTCTACTAATGATCCAATACTATATGACAATAGTTTTAAAAGTAAACTTATAAATAATACAAAAAAGCTATCAAGTTATTCTTTACAATGCATCGTGAGAAAGCGACGGCATTACGGAAACACGAGCGTATCTCTCCACCGCATCGGCCTAGGCAAACTCCGTTCTTTAGTTAGCGCACGTAATGCCATTCATTATCTTATGGAAACAAGTTCCAAACTTTTGGTCCGTCCACGGTTTAAGTGTGAGACGCGCTCGTGGGAAAGCAATCCGAAAATCTCTGAGACAACGACGGTGGAACGAGACCAAGACGTGGGCTGAAGCGGAGAACTACTAGCGGAAGGAATGGACGAACGCGTTTCAGCTCTTTTCGGGAATGAAGCTAGTTTTAGGTTCTCTTTCTACGAATAGAACTTAGGGATAATCGCTAAAGATAATGACTCGAAGCACAATCAACCGTAATCTTTTCGCTGCGGGTTTATCTGATCTGTAGAATGAGATGATTGATTCGGATCTTGGATTTAAGTTTGGTAATGATTAGAACTATATTATCACATTATTGCTATAGTAAATTTTACTTGTAATTAATTTTCATGAATTATATACTAAAATATATATGTATATTCAACTATTCATATATTTTAGTAAATATATTGGTTATCATTAATGATTAATTATATTCAGATAAAACTCAAATATTATTTAGGGTAGGCCCTATTTTACTTTTAGCAATTATACTGTAAAAACAAAACCAACTTTATCACAATGAATAACACATGTCAAACTATGTTCAGTAAAATAATCATTATTGTAGAAATGTTTTTTTTTGCAATTTTCAAGGTTTAATTTAAGGCTTGTCAGCTAATCCTGGGTAAACTCCATAGGCATTTCAAAAGAGACATCCAGGGATTAAAAACGTCCACTATTTTATTTCTAATATTCAAGAGTTTTTGCTAAATAAAAGATATATTGTTTAATAAAGGCGATACAGTTTAATTAGGTTAAACCACTATATATATATATATATATATATATATATATATATATTGTTTAGTTATCTCTATCACCAAAGATCTTCATCATCTCTTACTATCATCACAAAAATCCTGCTATGGTAGGTATTAGTGTTTAATTTATCATAATGAGACTCACTGTTTATAAAAATATAATTAATACAAGTTAGATAAATATAATTTTTGTTTATAATATGCCTTCCATGAAAACATTTTTTACAAAAAACATACAGCATTCGTATGGAGTTTTGTCAGAGGATTTTATCTTATGATAAATTCTATGTTGGAATAACTAATGATTAAATTTATTTCTTGTGAAATTGCTTGATTTTACTTCAGATAGTATTGCCTACCCATTTTATCTAAATTCTTCTAATCATTTCAGCTAAAGATTTAGATTGCTCATATGTATTATTCCTTTTTCTTGCAGAATTTTTAGTACTAGTGATCCATGCCATGATTTTTCCTTAATTTTATTATTTTTCCTTCATTTTCTGCTAGAATAACTAAGGATTATATCTTTGATTTTATTTCAATTTTGTTTTAAAAAATTATTTATATTTGGTGTCCATCAATAGTTGACATTACTCAATCTTTTGGCATAAGGAGATTGAAACGACAATGGCCTTTAGACTTAGTCTTAGATTAGGTCTAATATAATATTATCAAATTAATTGTTTAACTGAGAAGATCTCATTGGAGTTCTTCTTAGGCATCGCTCTTAAATATTGTTAACCTAGCTCATAGGAATCTTTATGTATTTCTGATTGCTAAATAAAACAGAGTTAAAAAAATATCTTGTGTCGAAAAATCTCTAAACAAACTTTAAATATTGTTAATTTCGAACTTTTTATGTTTTAAATAAGAATTATATTAGTAGTCAAATATTAATAATTTCATTATGATTTGTATATATTAAAAAAAACTTGTAATAAGAATATTTTTCTGTAGTTAAGGGAATACCTTTCATTTCTAGTTTGAAACAGTAACAACTGCAAAAAAAATTACGAGTGATCATTTTGAAGTAAAAAAAATATATATAATTTTTTTCATAATCTACTATAAAAAATATTTTTTTGTATTATGATAAAAGTTTGGACTCTTAGTTTTGGAACTGAATTTAAATTGGATGATACATAATATTATGCCTTAAGAATTATTACGTTATCTACGATTCAATTACAGCTGAGCCCGCGAGGTATACAGATCCCTCAAAAAGTTTTGAGCTTTGTGAAACAGACCTACCTACGTCAAAACAATCTGTGAATTATTTTACGAAACTTTGTTGTTTCGCAAAGTTTGCAGATAATATTACATTGGTATGATTGCTAATAGGTTTCTCATTGCTGTGCGTACGGCGAAGGAATGATTTCGAGGTTTCTCTTACGCTGAAAGAGCTTTAATTGAGACGAAAAAGTTTTGCCAAGTATAAAACAAAAGCAATTAGTTTCAGAACGAAATTCAATTAAATTGTGACCTAGTGTCTGTAACACCTACAAATCCCAGATCACATGTGTGCAAGGAATGACGAACTATTCTGACCTAGTGACAGAAAATAGGGATCGTTTTTATTGATTTGATGTGATTTATTAACAAGAGTTACCTTGACCAAAAATATTGTAGTATGTTGCTAAAAACGAATATTTCAATATGATTTATAGAGTATCCATAACTGGTAATTGTACGGATTGTTAACTATAGCCGAGTTTGCCAAAAGTCAGTGGGGAAACAAATTGAGTATCGACTTCGTAATTAAATGTATTAATCGATTTTTACATGATTTTCTTTCTCGTTAGTATTCAATAGTGAAATAAATATAAAAAAATATGTTTAGCCATTTGTTACTATATTTCTAATAATATAATCTGAAATTAGTTTGATGGTTATTTATTCTTTGTTATTTATAGAGTGATTAGTTTTGCTGATCAAGTAATTTATTATGATGGAAGAAAAATTAGCGAAATCTGCCCTCGCAAAGAAGTCTGCAATCTTTAAACAAATACTAGAAACGTCAAAATAATTTTACCAACACCAACACCTAAACAAAAAGTGTTTTTGGTTGAAAAATGAGGAAAAAAATATGTCGGGAGTTGCCTTCCTACCTCAATTTTTTTAAACGTAGGCAAGTATATGACTATTTCCACCGACATTCTTCTGTCAAACGCTGTTTTCTTTTTAAAAATTTAATATTTTTAATAAAATTGATCGATCTATATATATAATCAAGGAATCTTTTTTATTATGGAATTGTCGGGCTATAGAATTCTGACGCTTTTGCTGCGCGGTTTAATAAATCCATCGTGTGTCATGGCAAGCAGGTTGCCGCGATCTTTCTCGTTTTCTATTCTAGTTTCACAGCTGGTGGAATTAGATCAGGCGAAGGTATTTAGATAGATTAGTTGAAAAATACTTGTTTAGCTTAGGCACTTTCATTAAAGTATTGTTTTGAATAGAAACTACAGCCCAAAAACGTAAACTATGGTAAAGCATATGCCAACATAAAATTTAAAATTATTCTCAATATTATAAAATATATGAGTAAGTTCTAAGTTGGTGCATCAATTAATAAGCAAAGATTCATAAATTAATTTTTAATTTTCCATACATCTCGACATAAAAATTTTAGGTCATCATTAGACTCGGGTGTGTTACATAAAATATGTGTACAAAGCACATAGGTTAGCACTAACATTTATACACCAACTTATCATTACCAGAACCGTGTAACAAAAATTATGTAAATAAAATTCAAAATATTTTTGCTAGAGGACTTGTTTCTACGGCTTTTGGTGAAAACTTATACTCATCAAATAAATCTTCCTATATTAATATTTCATTTAATAAATTTTGCATACTCATTATCCTCCAGATCATCCTTTAACAAAATAGCAATGCCGCAAGAAGTGGAGCAAGAAAAAAGCAAAAGCCGCTGTCCTCGCTGTTATCAAAACCGTCAAGGAAATTGCTCCTACTTTTTACTCCTATTTCAACTGCATCCGATGCAATCTATCGATGCAATTAATATGTCGTTTCTGAGGATTTCTATTTGATCGTTTCTTGTCAATGGTAACAGACTGTTAGAGGTTCGTTAAAATGATTATACACGTTATTAGCTCAATTAAAAAAAAATATAATAAAAATAATAGAATTCATGAGTCAAAAATAAAATAAACCTTAAACCTATATTGGCCATAAAATACAAAATAAAAAATAAATTATATATACACTGGCCTATATATACAAAAATACATATTTACACAGAGTCACTTCGGTTAATAAAAATTGCGATCGTTTGAAAATTTATTTGAATTTGAATTGGAATTTGAATTTGATAGCTGCTACATGATTTTTCGGTAAAAAGATGTAAAAAAGCCTGTTGTTGTTTGATAATTAATTTACTAGAATGCATTTTCATCATTTAGTTTTGAGGATAACTATCATATATATATCAAAACGTGCAATATTTTACTCAATATATAACAGAAATAATAAGCGTAACTCTTAGAATAGATGCGATAGTAATATTGGGTCTTAGTTGAAGTTTTTTGCTTTATTACTAATTATTTTTATAACTATTTCAAAGTATATAAAAATATGTAAAAGCTCTCAAAATATAACTGATCAATACAACTGGCAATTAATGTATAAAAAAGTAATATTAATTAGATGCTTATGCACACAACTTTCCTGAACAAATACAGAAGACTAATCATACCTATTTATTGCTATTAATTATATATATATATATATATATATATATATATATTTATATATATGTATATGAATTATATATTATTATTCATAAATGTAGTTCGATATATTCAGCTCCAAGCTTTCATAGTTAGAAGTCAAAGCTCAACCCATTTATAAATATTTCTCTTATCGCTGACCTGTATTTTCCGTATGTTAATAACGCTCCACATATCAATCCATATATCAAAAATATCCAACAAAACTAAAACCCTTATTTATTTAAACCTGACGATAAAGCCAGACCAACAGAATCTTTGTGTGGCGTTTTGATCAAAGGTCTTTGATGTTTCACAGAAGAACAGCAAAACATTTATGTCACCCACATTGTTACGCCTAAATGCTTTACCCTTTCACATAACTTTGGATTATGTATGGAAGGCAAATAATGGACAGAATACGGCGACCGTTTAATGAAACTATGACTAGACCGTATATTTTTTATGAGATTCCTAGATCCTTCTCCGAGCACAAAGGCCATGCCTTCGAACATGTTAATAAACAGCGTTTCACTTATTTGTCTACTTAAGAACAAGTTCAATAATAATAACGAGTTACTAGTAAGACAATCATCAAGCTTAATCATCATTTGCGAAAATACTTTTAGAAAAATCAAATATTTCAGAATAAATTTAAATAGCTGCAGCACGTCGTTGGATGCAAAGAAAATCAAATCAATTATAATTATTTATAAATTAAAGTCTTTAAGTTTTAAGTATCAAATATGTTTCAAGTTTATTTAACAATTATTCTATTACCATAAAGGGTTATTGTACAGCTTAAATAACAGTTTCGTCGGAACATTTGTACGTAATTGCCTGTATGAATTTACTATTCAACTTTTGTATGAACTCATTACCACATGTGGTCATAATAATCTATTTGATTATGTGCATTAATTATTATTCATTTGCTTTTACTCATTATGATGCTTTATGAACATCAATACAGTTCTAGTACAAAGAGATTAACAGAATTGTACTAAAGCGCTTAATTCATAGATTGAAAATTTATCTATTGCATGATAATAGGCGTTCTATATTTTGATCATAATTTCACATAATGTTGGAATCGCTACAGAGTACTTTTATTATAATTACTTATTTTATATTTACATTATGGAGTGAAAGCTCAAACATTATATTAAGGTCTCGTAAACTAATCACCAATACTCACAGCCAAAAAACTAACAATTACAACGTGTACTCGTATTTGGTCATTCAATTAAAAAAATTATTTTATCGAAAATTTATATATATTAAGATACATTAAGAACAAATTGTTGAATTAAATAAATGTTTACGGATCTCTATTTTTTAGTTTTTTACGACTGGAGCATGAGAAATCATAATATTATAATTTTTATTAAAGTCGATACTAACTGGTACAAAACTTAATTTATATTTTAGCTAGCAAATTCAAAATATTAGTGTATAAAAATTATGAAATATAAAATTAAGCTCGTAAACTACCTCAACTATATACAAATGTTAATAAAAGTTTTCAAGCTCAACTATTAATTCTCTTGTGGCTTCACTATATTATATCTTATCCAGTATCTCCGCACTTTACACTAATTCACTAATTTATTTTAGAACATAATTTTCACGGTTATTAAGACATGATTAAAATTAATCTTCGACTTATTAAATATTCTTTGGCGTTCCACTTTCTTCGCCGTTTCTGACGAAATAATAGATTTTGCGGAAAGGTGAGGCAAAGTCGCCGCATCATAAGCCGGTGTTCGTTTTTGGGTTCCAAACCGACGTTGGCATTAAATATTGAAGAACTCTGGATTAAAAGTGAGCCGAGCATAATGAAATGATAATATTTGAAGAAACTTGCTCTTGACTGACGAAGCACTGAAGCATTTCTGATGGATGGATGGAATTAGATTTCATGAATGATAAAGATGGAAAGAAATATTTTGAGCTTTTATGAAAGAAAAAAAAAAATTAAAGATATATTATCGAATATCATTTTATCTAAACAACAAATACGCCATCTCTATATAATGATTTTATACTGAAGTTTTTATCTCAAACATGTTGAACAAGTATTATGATGCATATTTTCATATCAACAGGAACAGACACTCATAGTGTCTCGTCATGTTCCGGAGTTTTTGCGCAAAAACATTGATAAAATGGTTCAATTCTTTTTTGCTAATACTAAAGAAAGGGCTTAACCCTTATCTCGTAAAACTAATGAAGCTAATCAATCAATTAAAAAAAATAATATTACCTAGGAACTAACTTAAAACACACGATAATGCTATTAAATATTTGGCTTATTCTGTCAATTAACATTTTAAATAAACTCGACTGTTATTGGACTGTATAACTGAGTTTTTAATCCATGTACAAAATTTTATGGCTATATTTGGCAGTCCTATACTGCAAAAAACTCAGAAAGCTTTCCACAACCTTATGATTTTTGCATAAGATTATGTCACTAACTTCGTTTAAATTAACAAGTATATTGTCAAATACGCCTAGACTCATATTTATAACTAAATCCGTACACATAAATATGGTAATGCGAATTTATTCTTCAAAATGTTTTTTTGAAACGAGTTTCTATAACGCGATGGCATGATTTTCTAACATGACGCGCTGCTTGGGATTTACCGCGCGGTTTATCTGAATGACGGCGAAAATAGGGGAGATGGGGGAAAGGAAAACACTTAATAGAAAACATTTTGAAAATATATAATTACATTTAAAGTTTTATCGAAAAAACTACATTTACTTAGTAATATAATACAAATTCATAATACTAGTTTAATTATAAATTACAGAATGAATTTTAAAACATAATTTAATACTTTTTAAAATTTTGTAAATTTTGTTTTTCAAAATATGTAAATATAAAAATTAAATACAAAAAAGCAGAAAAAAACTAATTTAACTGTGTGACTTTTGAGAAATGTTATTTCAGACTTTTTATTATAGATTAATAATTAACTATTAATCAATCAAGGAATAATGAAATTCATTAGCAAATTATTATAATAGTGAGGTAAAAAATGCGAAATAGTTCAAATAAATAGATTTTCATACGAAATGACCTAAATGTTTTACTGAAAAAATCTTCGCGAAAACAGAAATAATGATCCACGGCGTTTGTACTTCAAAATTAAGGAAGGCACTAAAATCTACATGACTATCAAATCGGTACGCGTAATGTATTTTACACATTTACGAGTTAAATTATTAACTTCCCGTAGGGCGAGTTATAGTAATCGCAAAAAATCGAAAAATTTATAGATCTTTACTTTTCAAAACCTCTGAACATTTTGGCATACCTTAGAAAAAATGGATGTAAGTGTGTGTGTATGTGGTGCGTGTATGTATGTTGTTCGGATACAAATTTTCGTCGACGATTTCGGAACACGGATCAACCGATTTGAATTATTCAAAAACATTCGATTTGTATGATAAGGAGACGTGCTGATTAGTTTTTGGCGAAGGCAAGTCTAGCCGTTCAAAGATACGGGGCAAAAATGCCGAAAACGGTAACACAGTTTTTAAGAGAACGGAGTGTCCGATTTGAATGATTCAAAAGCATTTTATTTGTATTGACTAAATGAAAGAACTGTTCAAATTTTTGGAAAGGCAGGTCCAACGACTTCGGAGATATGGAGGAAAAAGTAAAACAAATGAGCCATTTGGCGGTCAAAAATGAACATTAGCATATGCACATCAAATTATCAGATATTTTATAGAGATTTTAACAGTAGTATAAATTTTGTTTACATTCCTATGGGTTCCGTACCAATGTTTACGCGTTAGACGGCGACGCGGCGCTTACGCGCTTTGATTTCGTCTTTATGCAGTTAAAGCAGTACGATTGCTTTGAAAAAAAGTTCAGAATTTCCAAAATATTTCAAAATAAATGATTTAAGATAGAATGATTTAATATGGTTCTAAATTCTATTAAAAGTTTCAAATCATTGATCAACTTTTATTGATTATTTTTAATTACTCGAATTTTGAATTGCGGTACGGGAAGTTCCAGCCATTGCCTCAAGGACGATACCCTAATTGCCTTAAGACAGAATTCCACTTACAGCTAGTTATGTAACGATTAAAAAATCAAACGATAACTATATTTTTTACCATTCCTGCACGCGCTGACATCCTCTGAAATATTTTCTTGAACATTTACATTTCGCAAACGTTGATTTAGGCGATGAACACGCGAATCCTTTTACAGAAGCGGTAGGTACGCCGTCACATCAATATCCGTTCGCCTGTGTATTTACTCACGGACCGAGACGGAACTGCAGAGCCGTCGATCAAGGCGACTTCAATAGCGACGCAGGCGAATAGAAGACCGTCAGCGATTCCCAAGAATAGGGAAAATGATACGTCGAGATTCATTAGCCGAAAGCGACGGAGGAATATAGATATTCAATGCAAATGCAATTCGAAAATTTATATATTTAGTGCATGAAAATACACATCATATATCAGTTGGCAACTAAGTAAGAGCGGCTTTCACTTATAGATGAATTCAAATGATTTTTTAGGTTTGCTCACGTAGTCCAAATGTATAATTCCTTCTGTTTTTGATTAGAAGGCAATTCAGCTTGAAGTTCATTGATGAATCATCTTTCTTTTTAATTTCTGTCTAGATAAAAAAATCACCTCAAGCCTACAAAGCTGCTTTTAGTGACAAAGCCTTGAAAAACAACAGAGTCTAAATTGTGCAACGTTTTGGTCATCCAGTTTGGTGCAAATGTGCAACGTTTTGGTCATCCAGTTGAAGTTGATTCCCGAGAAATAGTCTGCTATGAACTCTTATCACCCGATCGAATGATCAATTCCGAAATCAAACCATGCGACAGAAAAAAGCTGCCAAATCAAGAAGGTTATGTACTCTATCAATGACATCACAAACTTTGTTATCTTTGGCAACTCAACAAAAATTATTGCTATTAATTATTAGGTTGGTTATGATATTTTGTCACATTCACCATGCAATCCTGACCTTGCAGTATCTGATTACTCATTTTTGATCTGTACAAGTTACTTTGAATGGTAAACAATTCAACAATTATGATGGTACCAAACAACTACTTAGTTGTTTCTTCCAACATGCCCCTGTAGTATACAATGTCCCTTTTTGCCCGATTATTGTAAATTTATCAAATTTATTGAATGTCAGTTGTAGATAAAAGAGATAATAAAAAAATGATGGTACCAAATTGTACTTTTTTCGGTTTGGTGCTAATAAAAACCTACAATTTTATGAAAGTGGGATGCTGCTTGAAAGACGGCTAAAAGTCATTGATCAAAATGGACAATGCATTACTGAATAAAGTAATCATTGGATTTTCTAATAAAAAATCCCAAACACTCAGTTGTCAACCTGATAATATTTCGAAACGCTAATTCGTCTTCAACAATTACTATACGAGTTTTAATTAAATAATTTAGATGTTTAAAATTAAACAATTATCAAACATTCATTAAAAAGTCTAGTAACAACATGTTGATTACAGTTCCCAGGTATTTTCACTTAGCATGTCTGAATTGCACTTTATTGATTTTTTTATATTTTAATGACTGTAAAATGCAAATTGAGTTATTAAATACGTATGCTTCCAAAGACGTAATTTGCAATTTCAGAAATAGACACTGCAGTTCTACATTACTATTACTTAGCTGCTATATTTGCTAAAAATGAATTGATAAAATACGATTTCCAGAGAAAAACCTCTTAGATTGATTAGATGCACTGTCAAAATAACTCTCTGTAATATTCGTAATTCAGATTTATAGATATTGCATCCATCTTAATTTATGGTTATCGAGTTTTCTATCACCATTCGCGAATTCAGAATCTATAGAAAAATCGCATCTACGATATTTTGCCTACGACTATAACTTTTACACTTAATCATAATACTTTCTTATATATTGTTCTTTCATGAAACTATAAAATTTTAACAAATGTCTACAAGCGGAATAAATGAAATATCACACATGGATTTAGAATTGAAATGCACTCAATTTCAAATGATTTTATTCGTAAACATTATTTAGTTGGATTAAGTTTAATTTAATGAGTTATCAGCATTTTTCATATTTCATCAATCAAGTATTTTTATTGATTAATATCATAATTCAACATTTGGAAAAGTCGAGCGTCGGTACAATTGCATTAGAGTTCTCTAGTGTACAGAAAAATGGGACATACAAAAAAAAACTTGATGTAAGTGGAATTTTGCCATGATGTAAGTTCCATAAACGCCAGAACATCTTAAAAAATTAGCGACTAACTAGAATCGAGGCGACCTTTTCATTTTATCGTTTATTGTGGTGTTGTCGTCGTTTTTGTATATCAATCAGTTTGTATCGTACTTTTAGATGATATTATTCAAGGGTTGCGAAATCGTCGATATTTAACTCGATCACCAGCAAAACACAACGTGGGTTATTATATAGTGTTTTCAAATGATCGATACTTATTAGTGCCATATATTTATAAAATCAGTGCAGTCGTTTTGTATAAAACTTATACCAATTTTTACTGTAACGAATAATAATTCAGAGCATCTTCTCCGCCCAGAATTATTGAATTATCGCATACTTCTGGTGAAGGACAACAACAATCAATAAATTAGTATAAAAATAGAAACACCAACATTGTTTGAAAACCAAATAAGTCCAAACAAAATATCCGATGAATATATGATCAAAGCGTATCCCCTGTCGCGCATGGGATTTCAGTAGGTGCTTATAACATATGTCATGCACAAAGGCCGGCAGTGAAATGATCTCAACGAAATTATTGCCCGAAACGCATCCACAGTATAACATTTAAATTGGTATAACATTATTTATAATTACCCATAGAATACATAATTGCGATCCGTTGCGTTGCGGGATTATAAAATAATCAATGGCGAACTCATACAGAGCGTCCGATAAATATTTGTATGTGGCCGGGTATAGAAACAATTGCTCGGCGGCCGCACATGTGTTTCTAGTAGCCGTAGCCGGCCCCGTGCTATTGAATTCGGTTTGCATGTTTGATTATTACACAATGGATATTATAATGCAGCCAGCCGGAGCTGAATTGTAGCCGGTGTTGGATCGATTGATTTCATAAATGTATCGGCTACGAATTCAGGGCTTTGATGAAAGGATTGATGCCAAATTAGTTAATTGTTAGTGGTACCGCAAATATAACCGCATGTGTATAAGCCACTAAAGCAACGATGCTGGATATTATTGCAGGTTATTGCATTTGGGTGCAAACCGTATTTTCATCACCCAATGGTAGTGCTATCATTTTTGCTCACAGAAAATGTTATATCTAGTAAATATAAGCTATTGATTTGGTCTAATTTCTATTTTTGTATGAAATCTCGCTAATCAGACACTTCAATAGACTGAGACATTCGTTAATCCGGCACTACCAGCGATTGAAGCGCTGTACAATTTTTTTTAAAAATCAGCTGAAAATGTTTGACTTT
>NW_020537758.1:8135216-8155500 GCF_003426905.1 Ctenocephalides felis | reverse complement strand
AACAAAGAAGTAAAATGTAGTTATAAATTTGCAACTTTCCGTTAGATTGGTAAAAATAACTCGCATGGGCTCGATTAACTAACGCGCCATAGTTAAATAAATGGTTCAACTAACGCCAAAAAATTACGTTACGTTAACGACTCACAGTTTCAATTTAAATGTCTTAATATTTTAAAGTAGTTTCTACTAATGATCCAATACTATATGACAATAGTTTAAAAAGTAAACTTATAAATAATACTAAAAACCTATCAAGTTATTCTTTACAATGCATCGTGAGAAAGCGACGGCATTACGGAAACACGAGCGTATCTCTCCACCGCATCGGCCTAGGCAAACTCCGTTCTTTAGTTAGCGCACGTAATGCCATTCATTATCTTATGGAAACAAGTTCCAAACTTTTGGTCCGTCCACGGTTTAAGTGTGAGACGCGCTCGTGGGAAAGCAATCCGAAAATCTCTGAGACAACGACGGTGGAACGAGACCAAGACGTGGGCTGAAGCCGGAGAACTACTAGCGGAAGGAATGGACGAACGCGTTTCAGCTCTTTTCGGGAATGAAGCTAGTTTTAGGTTCTCTTTCTACGAATAGAACTTAGGGATAATCGCTAAAGATAATGACTCGAAGCACAATCAACCGTAATCTTTTCGCTGCGGGTTTATCTGATCTGTAGAATGAGATGATTGATTCGGATCTTGGATTTAAGTTTGGTAATGGTTAGAACTATATTATCACATTATTGCTATAGTAAATTTTACTTGTAGTTAATTTTCCTGGATTATATACTAAAATAAACATGTATATTTAAATATGCCTATATTTAAAGTAAATATATTGGTTATCATTAATGATTAATTATATTCAGATAAAACTCAAATATTTTTTAGGGTAGGTCCTATTTCACTTCTAGCAATTATACTGTAAAAACAAAACCAACTTCATCACAATGAATAACACATGTCAAACTATGTTCAGTAAAATG
The DNA here is from genome assembly GCF_003426905.1 of Ctenocephalides felis. Taxonomy (NCBI): domain Eukaryota; kingdom Metazoa; phylum Arthropoda; class Insecta; order Siphonaptera; family Pulicidae; genus Ctenocephalides; species Ctenocephalides felis. The sequence goes on along the minus strand of NW_020537758.1, from coordinate 8,154,518 downwards.
TTCATTATTGTAGAAATGTTTTTTTTACAATTTTCAAGGTTTAATTTAAGGCTTGTCAGCTAATCCTGTGTACTCCATAGGCATTCTAAGAGAGACATCCAGGGATTAAAAACGTCCACTATTTTATTTCTAATATTCAAGAGTTTTTACTTAATAAAAGATTGTTCAATATATATATATATATATATATATATATATATATATTATATATATTGTTTATTCATCTCTATCACCAAAGATCTTCATCATCTCTTACTATTATCACAAAAATCCTGGTATGGCAGGTATTAGTGTTTAACTTATCATAATGAGACTCACTGTTTATAAAAATATAATTAATACAAGTTAGATAAATATAATTTTTGTTTATAATATGCCTTTCATGGAAACATTTTTTACAAAAAACATACAGCACTCGTATGGAGTTTTGTCAAAGGATTTTATCTTATGATAAATTCTATGTTGGAATAACTAATGATTAAATTTATTTCTTGTAAAATTGCTTGATTTTACTTCAGATAGTATTGCCTACTATCATTTCAGCTAAAGATTTAGATTGCTCATATATATTATTCCTTTTTCTTGCAGATTATTTAGTACTAGTGATCCATGTCATGATTTTTCTTTAATTTTATTATTTTTTCTTCATTTTCTGCTAGAATAACTAAGGATTATATCTTTGATTTTATTTCAATTTTGTTTTAAAAAATTATTTATATTTTGTGTCAATCAATAGTTGACATTACTCAACCTTTTGGCATAAGGAGATTGAAACGACAATGGCCTTTAGACTTAGTCTTAGATTAGGTCTAATATAATATTATAATATTAATTGTTTAATTGAGAAGCTCTCATTGGAGTTCTTCTTAGGCATCGCTCTTAAATATTGTCAATTTAGCTCATAGGAATCTTTATGTATTTCTGATTGCTAAATAAAACAGAGTTGAAGAAAAAAAAAATATCTTGTATCCAAAAATCTCTAAATATTTAAATATTTTTAATTTTGAATTTTTTATGTTCTAAATAAGAATCATATCAGTAGTCAAATATTAATATGTTCATCATGATTTGTATACATTTAAAAATACTTGTAATGAGAATATGTTTCTATAGTTAAAGGAATACCATTTATTTCTAGTTTGAAACAACTGCAAAAAAATTACGAGTGATCATTTCGAAGTAAAAAAATATATATAATTATTTTTTTATAATCTACTATAAAAATATTTTTTGTATTATGATAAAAGTTTGGATTCTTAGTTTTGAAACTGAATTTAAATTGGAGGATACATAAATATTATGCCTTAAGAATTATTACGTTATCTACGATTCAATTACAGCTGAGCCCGCGAGGTATACAGATCCCTCAAAAAGTTTTGAGCTTTGTGAAACAGACCTACCTACGTCAAAACAATCTGTGAATTATTTTACGAAACTTTGTTGTTTCGCAAAGTTTGCAGATAATATTACATTGGTATGATTGCTAATAGGTTTCTCATTGCTGTGCGTACGGCGAAGGAATGATTTCGAGGTTTCTCTTACGCTGAAAGAGCTTTAATTGAGACGAAAAAGTTTTGCCAAGTATAAAACAAAAGCAATTAGTTTCAGAACAAAATTCAATTAAATTGTGACCTAGTGTCTGTAACACCTACAAATCCCAGATCACATGTGTGCAAGGAATGATGAACTATTCTGACCTAGTGACAGAAAGGAGGGATCGTTATTTATTGATTTGATGTGATTTATTAACAAGAGTTACCTTGATCAAAAATATTGTAGTATGTTGCTAAAAACGAATATTTCAAAATGATTTATAGAGTATCCATAACTGTTAATTGTACGGATTGTTATCTATAGCCGAGTTTGCCAAAAGTCAGGGGGAAAACAAATTGAGTATTGACTTCGTAATTAAATATATTAATCAATACTTTTTCTGACTTGACTTTCTTTGTCATTAGTACTAAATAGTAAAAAAATATTAAAAAATATCTTTAGCCATTTGTTACTTTATTTCTAATATTTTAATCTGAAATTAGTTTGATGAAAATTCTTAGTTATTTATAAAGTGATTAGTTTTGCTGATCAAGTAATTTACTATGATGGAAGAAAAATTAGCAAAATCTGCTTTTGCAAACAAGTCTGCAATCTATGCACAAATTCTAGAAAATAATTTAACCAACCAACCATCAACACCAACGATATACAACAAAATGATGAGATTTTAGTTAAAAAATGAGGACAAAAAATATGTCTAGAGTTGTCTTCCTACCTCAATTTTTTTAAACGTAGGCAGTATATGAGTATTTCCACCGACCTTCTTTTGTCGGATGCTTTTTTTTAAATAAAATTTAATATATTTAATAAAATTGATCGATCTATATATAATCAAGGAAACTTTTTTATTATGGAATTGTCGGGCTATAGAATTCTGACGCTTTTGCTGCGCGGTTTAATAAATCCATCGTGTGTCATGGCAAGCAGGTTGCTGCGATCTTTCTCGTTTTCTATTCTAGTTTCACAGCTGGTGGAATTAGATCAGGCGAAGGTATTTAGATAGATTAGATGAAAAATACTTGTTTAGCTTAGGCACTTTCATTAAAGTATTGTTTTGAATAGAAACTACAGCCCAAAAACGTAAACTATGGTAAAGCATATGCCAACATAAAATTTAAAATTATTCTCAATATTATAAAATATATGAGTAAGTTCTAAGTTGGTGCATCAATTAATAAGCAAAGATTCATAAATTAATTTTTAATTTTCCATACATCTCGACATAAAAATTTTAGGTCATCATTAGACTCGGGTGTGTTACATAAAATATGTGTACAAAGCACATAGGTTAGCACTAACATTTATACACCAACTTATCATTACCAGAACCGTGTAACAAAATTATGTAAATAAAATTCAAAATATTTTTGCTAGAGGACTTGTTTCTACGGCTTTTGGTGAAAACTTATACTCATCAAATAAATCTTCCTATATTAATATTTCATTTAATAAATTTTGCATACTCATTATCCTCCAGATCATCCTTTAACAAAATAGCAATGCCGCAAGAAGTGGAGCAAGAAAAAAGCAAAAGCCGCTGTCCTCGCTGTTATCAAAACCGTCAAGGAAATTGCTCCTACTTTTTACTCCTATTTCAACTGCATCCGATGCAATCTATCGATGCAATTAATATGTCGTTTCTGAGGATTTCTATTTGATCGTTTCTTGTCAATGGTAACAGACTGTTAGAGGTTCGTTAAAATGATTATACACGTTATTAGCTCAATTAAAAAAAAATATAATAAAAATAATAGAATTCATGAGTCAAAAATAAAATAAACCTTAAACCTATATTGGCCATAAAATACAAAATAAAAAATAAAATTATATATACACTGGCCTATATATACAAAAATACATATTTACACAGAGTCACTTCGGTTAATAAAAATTGCGATCGTTTGAAAATTTATTTGAATTTGAATTGGAATTTGAATTTGATAGCTGCTACATGATTTTTCGGTAAAAAGATGTAAAAAAGCCTGTTGTTGTTTGATAATTAATTTACTAGAATGCATTTTCATCATTTAGTTTTGAGGATAACTATCATATATATATCAAAACGTGCAATATTTTACTCAATATATAACAGAAATAATAAGCGTAACTCTTAGAATAGATTCGATAGTAATATTGGGTCTTAGTTGAAGTTTTTTGCTTTATTACTAATTATTTTTATAACTATTTCAAAGTATATAAAAATATGTAAAAGCTCTCAAAATATAACTGATCAATACAACTGGCAATTAATGTATAAAAAAGTAATATTAATTAGATGCTTATGCACACAACTTTCCTGAACAAATACAGAAGACTAATCATACCTATTTATTGCTATTAATTATATATATATATATATATATATATTTATATATATGTATATGAATTATATATTATTATTCATAAATGTAGTTCGATATATTCAGCTCCAAGCTTTCATAGTTAGAAGTCAAAGCTCAACCCATTTATAAATATTTCTCTTATCGCTGACCTGTATTTTCCGTATGTTAATAACGCTCCACATATCAATCCATATATCAAAAATATCCAACAAAACTAAAACCCTTATTTATTTAAACCTGACGATAAAGCCAGACCAACAGAATCTTTGTGTGGCGTTTTGATCAAAGGTCTTTGATGTTTCACAGAAGAACAGCAAAACATTTATGTCACCCACATTGTTACGCCTAAATGCTTTACCCTTTCACATAACTTTGGATTATGTATGGAAGGCAAATAATGGACAGAATACGGCGACCGTTTAATGAAACTATGACTAGACCGTATATTTTTTATGAGATTCCTAGATCCTTGCCAGAGCACAAAGGCCATGCCATCGGAAATGTTAATAAACAGTTACGTATTTTCTTATTTGTCTACTTAAAAACAAGTTAAATAATAATAATAAATCACTAGTAAAACAATCATTAAACTTAATCACCATTTGCCAGAATAGTTTTAGAAAAATCAAATATTTCAGAAGAAATTTAAATAGCTGCAGCACGTCGTTATATAAAAAAAAATCAAATCAATTATAATTATTTATACATTTTTAAAGTCTTTAAGTATTAAGTATGAAATATTTTTTAAGTTTATTTAACAATTATTTTATTACCATGAAGGGTTATTGTACAGCTTAAATAACAGTTTCGTCGGAACATTTGTACGTAATTGCCAGTATGAATTTACTATTCAACTTTTGTATGAACTCATTACCACATGTGGTCATAATAATCTATTTGATTATGTGCATTAATTATTATTCATTTGCTTTTAGTCATTATGATGCTTTATGAACATCAATACAATTCTAGTACAAAGAGATTAACAGAATTGTACTAATGCGCTTAATTCATAGATTGAAAATTTATCTATTGCATGATAATAGGCGTTCTATATTTTGATCATAATTTCAAATTCTGTTGGAATTACTTCAGAGTACTTTTATTTTAATTACTTAGATTATATTTACATAATGGTGTAAATGAATTTCGTCACTGAAGGATCACTTATGTCTCATTTAAAAAAAAAACTAATATAGGGGTACCACAAGGCACAAGGTCTAACTTAAGTTTGAGCAATTATATTGTGAACACCAAACTAATTAAATCATAACAAATAATAAGTCATTACAAATATAACCAATATCAACCAAACAAATTTCTGACTATGTTTAGTAAAACTCCCACTAATTCAACATTGTAGAAATGTGTTTTTTACTGATTTTCAAAAATTTGTCACCTGGTGGTTTGTCTGGCTAACAGATCCAATGTCTTACTTTTAATTTTAAAGGAATCTTACAAAATAATAGCTACATTATTGAACCAATCAAAATAAAAATTTTATGGGTGAATTTTTATAGAGATTACAGTGCATATGTCATTCATCTGGTCAGAAGGTTCAGTTGGTCCTTTTTACCCCGGCCACATGTAAGCTTTTAAATAAAGGTTATATTAAAACTATTGAATCTAACCTAAAATTAACAATATAACTTTAAAAATTAATTAACGTAGGCTCAAACATTATATTAAGATCTTGTAAACTAAACACCAGTGCTACACAAGCAAAAAAAATCAACAACTACAACGTGTATTCGTATTCGATCATTCAATTAATTAATTTATTGTATAGATAATATATAATTATTGAGATACATTAAGAATTGTTTAAAATGAATAAATCACTATTATCACTTTATCACGGATCACTAATTGTTTTCCAGTTTTTCACGACTGGGACATGAGAAACAATAACAATATTATAATCTTTATTAAAGCCGATACTAACTGGTACAATCTTAATTTATATTTTAGCTAGCAAATACTTGAATGTATTGAATTTCCAAAATATCAGTGTATAAAAATTATGAAATATAAATTTACTATAACCTTAACTATATATAAGTGTTAATGAAAGTTTTCAAGCTCAACTATTAATTCTCTTGCGGCTTCACTCTTATCCTGTATCTCCGCACTTTACACTAATTCACTAATTTATTTTAGAACATAATTTTCACGGTTATTAAGACATGATTAAAATTAATCTTCGACTTATTAAATATTCTTTGGCGTTCCACTTTCTTCGCCGTTTCTGACGAAATAATAGATTTTGCGGAAAGGTGAGGCGAAGTCGCCGCATCATAAGCCGGTGTTCGTTTTTGGGTTCCAAACCGACGTTGGCATTAAATATTGAAGAACTCTGGATTAAAAGTGAGCCGAGCATAATGAAATGATAATATTTGAAGAAACTTGCTCTTGACTGACGAAGCACTGAAGCATTTCTGATGGATGGACGGAATTAGATTTCATGAATGGTAAAGATGGAAAGAAATATTTTGAGCTTTTATGAAAGAATGTAAAATTTAAAGATATATTATCGAAAATTATTTTATCTACAAAAATAGATATGCCTTCTCTATATAACGATTTTACACAGAAGTTTTATCTCAAACACGTTAAACAAATGTTATAGATGTATATTTTCATATCAATAGAAATAAATGCTCATTGTTTTCCACCGCATGTTCCGGATTTTTTTGCATTGCATTTACATCGACAAAATTAAAATTTTTTTTTGCTAATTCTCAAGAAACAGTTCAGTCGAAAATCACGTAAAACTAATGAAACTAATCAATCAATTGAAACAACTTAACATTACCTAGGAACTTAAAACACATAATAAATTTGCGATAATGCTATTAAATACTTGGCTAATTCTTTCGATCAGTATTTAACATGAACTCGACTTTTATTGAGCTGTATAAGTGAGTCTTTGATAAACTACACCTTACATCAAGGTAAAAAATATTATTCCTATATTGGGCAGTCCTACACTGCAAAAAGCTCAGAAAACTTTCCACAACCTTATGATTTTTGCATAAGATTATGTCACTAACTTCGTTTAAATTAACAAGTATATTGTCAAATACGCCTAGACTCATATTTATAAATAAATCCGTACACATAAATATGGTAATGCGAATTTATTCTTCAAAATGTTTTTTTGAAACGAGTTTCTATAACGCGATGGCATGATTTTCTAACATGACGCGCTGCTTGGGATTTACCGCGCGGTTTATCTGAATGACGGCGAAAATAGGGGAGATGGGGGAAAGGAAAACACTTAATAGAAAACATTTTGAAAATATATAATTACATTTAAAGTTTTATCGAAAAAACTACATTTACTTAGTAATATAATACAAATTCATAATACTAGTTTAATTATAAATTACAGAATGAATTTTAAAACATAATTTAATACTTTTTAAAATTTTGTAAATTTTGTTTTTCAAAAATATGTAAATATAAAAATTAAAATACAAAAAAGCAGAAAAAACTAAATTTAACTGTGTGACTTTTGAGAAATGTTATTTCAGACTTTTTATTATAGATTAATAATTAACTATTAATCAATCAAGGAATAATGAAATTCATTAGCAAATTATTATAATAGTAAGGTAAAAAATGCGAAATAGTTCAAATAAATAGATTTTCATACGAATGACCTAAATGTTTTACTGAAAAATCTTCGCGAAAACAGAAATAATGATCCACGGCGTTTGTACTTTAAAATATAAGGAAGGCACTAAAATCTACATGACTATCAAATCGGTACGCGTAATGTATTTTACACATTTACGAGTTAAATTATTAACTTCCCGTAGGGCGAGTTATAGTAATCGCAAAAAATCGAAAAAATTTATAGATCTTTACGTTTCAAAACCTTCTGAACATTTTGGCATACCTTAGAAAAAATGGATGTAAGTGTGTGTGTATGTGTGTGCGTGTATGTATGTATGTTCGGATACAAATTTTCGTCGACGATTTCGGGAACACGGATCAACCGATTTGAATTATTCAAAAAACATTCGATTTGTATTGATAAGGAGACGTGCTGATTAGTTTTTGGCGAAGGCAGGTCTAGCCGTTCCAAAGATACGGGGCAAAAAGTGCCGAAAACGGTAACACAGTTTTTAAGAGAACGGAGTGTCCGATTTGAATGATTCAAAAAGCATTTTATTTGTATTGACTAAATGAAGAACTGTTCAAATTTTTGGAAAGGCAGGTCCAACGACTTCGGAGATATGGAGGAAAAAGTAAAACAAATGAGCCATTTGGCGGTCAAAAATGAACATTAGCATATGCACATCAAATTATCAGATATTTTATAGAGATTTTAACAGTAGGTATAAATTTTGTTTACATTCCTATGGGTTCCGTACCAATGTTTACGCGTTAGACGGCGACGCGGCGCTTACGCGCTTTGATATTTCGTCTTTATGCAGTTAAAGCAGTACGATTGCTTTGAAAAAAAGTTCAGAATTTCCAAAATATTTCAAAATAAATGATTTAAGATAGAATGATTTAATATGGTTCTAAATTCTATTAAAAGTTTCAAATCATTGATCAACTTTTATTGATTATTTTTAATTACTCGAATTTTGAATTGCGGTACGGGAAGTTCCAGCCATTTGCCTCAAGGCACGATACCCTAATTGCCTTAAGACAGAATTCCACTTACAGCTAGTTATGTAACGATTAAAAAATCAAACGATAACTATATTTTTTACCATTCCTGCACGCGCTGACATCCTCTGAAATATTTTCTTGAACATTTACATTTCGCAAACGTTGATTTAGGCGATGAACACGCGAATCCTTTTACAGAAACGGTAGGTACGCCGTCACATCAATATCCGTTCGCCTGTGTATTTACTCACGGACCGAGACGGAACTGCAGAGCCGTCGATCAAGGCGACTTCAATAGCGACGCAGGCGAATAGAAGACCGTCAGCGATTCCCAAGAATAGGGAAAATGATACGTCGAGATTCATTAGCCGAAAGCGACGGAGGAATATAGATATTCAATGCAAATGCGATTCGAAAATTGATATCTTTAGTACATAAAAATACACATCACATATTAGTAGGTTGGCAACTAAGTAAGTGGGCCTTTCACTCATAGACGGTTTCAACTAGGTTTTCTGACGTAGTCCAAATTTAAAATACCTTTTGTTGTTGGTTAGTAGATAATTCAGCTCAACGTTCGTCGATAGATCAAAAATCAAATCAATTTTTTTTGCATATTTTGCCTTTTATTTAGGCATTTTAAGCTTTTGGTGACAAAGCCTTGAAAGCAACAGTGTCAAAATTGGTTTGCAAAATTTCATTCTTGTGATTTTTCATTCAAAGATGTACAACGCTTTGATCGTCCACTTTAAGTCGATTCCAAAGAAATTGTCTACTTTGAACTCTCACCACCCGACTGAATGATCAATTCCGAAATCAAACCATGCGACAGAAAAAAGCTGCCAAATCAAGAAGGTTATGTACTCTATCAATGACATCACAAACTTTGTTATCTTTGGCAACTCAAAAAAAATTATTGCTATTAATTATTAGGTTGGTTATGATATTTTGTCACATTCACCATGCAATCCTGACTCTGCAGTAACTGATTACTCATTTTTGATCTGTACAAGTTACTTTGAATGGTAAATAATTCAATGATTATGATGGTACCAAACAACTACTGAGTTGTTTTTTCGAACATGCCCCTGTAGTATACAATGTCCCTTTTTGGCCGACTATTGTAAATTTATTAAATTTATTGAATGTCCTTTACTGTACAGTTGTAAATAAAAGAGATAATAAAAAAATGATGGTACCAAATTGTACTTTTTTCGGTTTGGTGCTAATAAAAACTTGCAACTTTATGAAAGTGGGATGCTGCTTGAAAGACGGCTAAAAGTCATTGATCAAAATGGATAATGCATTACCGAATAAAGTAATCATTGGATTTTCTAACAAAAATCCCCAATTACTAAGTCACCAACCTGATAATATTTCAGAACGCTAATTTGTCTTTAACAATTACTATATTTTTTAAATAAATAATTTAGATGTTTAAAATTAAACAATTATCAAACATTAATTAAAAAATCTAGTAAAAACATGAATTTGATTACAGTTTCCAGGTATTTTCACTTAGCATAGTCTGAATTGCACTTTATTGATTTTTTTTATATTTTAATGACTGTAAAATGCAAATTGAGTTATTAAATACGTATGCTTTCAAAGACGCAATTTGCGATTTCAGAAATAAACACTGAAATTATACATTACTATTTCTCAACTATTATAATATTTACTGAAAATGAATTGATAAAATACGATTTCCAAAGAAAAACCTCTTAGATTGATTAGATGCACCGTCAAAATAACTCTCTGTAATATTCGTAATTCAGATTTATAGATATTGCATCCATCCTAATTTATGGTTATCGAGTTTTCTATCACCATTCGCGAATTCAGATTCTATAGAAAAATCGCATCTACGATATTTTGCCTACGACTATAACTTTTACACTTAATCATAATACTTTCTTATATATTGTTCTTTCATGAAACTATAAAATTTTAACAAATGTCTACAAGCGGAATAAATGGAATGTCACACATTGATTTATAATTGAAATGCACTCAATTTTAAATGATTTTATTCGTAACATTATTTAGTTGGATTAAGTTTAATTTAATGAGTTATTTTTTATCAGCATTTTCCATATTTCATCAATCAAGTATTTTTATTGATTAATACAATACTTGGTGTACAGATAAATGGGACATATAAAAAAAATAAAAACTTGATGTAAGTGGAATTTTGCCACGATGCAAGTTTCACGAACGTCAGAAAATCTTAAAAAAAATAGCGACTAACTAGAATCGAGGAGACATTTAATTTTTCGGAGTGAGTTCATATTTTATCGTCTAATGAGGTGCTGTCGTTTTTGTATACCAATCAGTGTGTTGTACTTTTGGACGATATTATTTAAGGATTGCTAAATCGTCGATATTTAACTCGATCACCAGCAAAACAATACGTGGGTTATTATAAAGTGTTTTTAAATGACCGATACTTATTAGTGCCATATATTTATAAAATCAGTGCAGTCGTTTTCAATAAAACGTATACTAATTTTTAATGTAACGAATAATTCAGGACATCTTTTACGCCCAGAATTATTGAATTATCGAATACTCCTGGTTAAGAAAAACAACAATCAATAAATTAGTATAAAAATAGATACACCAACATTGTTTGAAAACCAAATAAGTCCAAACAAAATATCCGATGAATATATGATCAAAGCGTATCCCCTGTCGCGCATGGGATTTCAGTAGGTGCTTATAACATATGTCATGCACAAAAGCCGGCAGTGAAATGATCTCAACGAAATTATTGCCCGAAACGCATCCACAGTATAACATTTAAATTGGTATAACATTATTTATAATTACCCATAGAATACATAATTGCGATCCGTTGCGTTGCGGGATTATAAAATAATCAATGGCGAACTCATACAGAGCGTCCGATAAATATTTGTATGTGGCCGCGTATAGAAACAATTGCTCGGCGGCCGCACATGTGTTTCTAGTAGCCGTAGCCGGCCCCGTGCTATTGAATTCGGTTCGCATGTTTGATTATTACACAATGGATATTATAATGCAGCGAGCCGGAGCTGAATTGTAGCCGGTGTTGGATCGATTGATTTCATAAATGTATCGGCTACGAATTCAGGGCTTTGATGAAAGGATTGATGCCAAATTAGTTAATTGTTAGTGGTACCGCAAATATAACCGCATGTGTATAAGCCAGTAAAGCAACGATGCTGGATATTATTGCAGGTTATTGCATTTGGGTGCAAACCGTATTTTCATCACCCATTGGTAGTGCTATCATTTTTAACTGAATATCCACAGCAACTGTTGTTATTGCTAGTAAACATAAGCTATTGGGTTAATATATATTTAATTTTTGTACGAAAACTCACTAATCCGACACTTCAATATCCGACACCTCTAACAATCTGACACCCTCAGCGATCGAACGCTGGACAATTTTTCAAAAATCAACTGATTTTTTTCTCTGTTTCTAATATTACATGACTTTTACAATATAATCCAGCAATTCAGAAATTCTACTAGTACGACGCCCTTTGGATTTTAATAGTGTCCGATTTGCGAGTACCAATCTACTGTATTTATACCAAACACTTGAACAATATTATTACTTCAATATCATTTTATTATTATTTTGGGTCCTTATTAAATATGGTAGTAAATGAATAGAAGGGATCCAGACAGTCAGATTCTCAAAGGAGAGAAACTTATGTTTTTGACATCCAATTTGCTAATTTTGTCTCCTCGATGTTTCAAATCATTCTGCATTATTTGACATCAAAATAGGTAAAAGTTTAAGTCCATAAAATAGGTGGTTAAGCTTTTTTTTAAAAAAAAATCGACGAACTGTTTATTTGTAACTAATTATTTCATCTCATGTGTTCTCATCATGGTTGGGGTCTTTTCCTTTTTTTAGCTTTCATATTTCAAGCCGGCTGAGCTTTCAAGATTCCAAGCCAGCTATCGACTGAGCCGCCTTCACAAGCACGATAACCTCACTTTTTTTGTTATACTCAATTTTCGAATTCTTGAAATGGCTATTGAATCAAATAGAATGAACTATTTCGAAAGGGTCTATACAACCCCCTTCCTTAACAAAATGGGTTATAATGAAATATCTCTGCCACAGTCAATTTATCATACTAACTTTTGAAATTTGAATTTGATCATTGACCTTTCATATATTATCTTGCAATTAAAAATTACTATATTACTAAATGATGTTAGAGTTGCAAACACTTCAAAACCCCGATTCTCTAAATTTTATACTACTAATTGAAGAATATGATTATTAACTCACGAGAACCGTTTACATTTAAATGATGCTGCGAATTATATGTTCATATTTTTATTGAAACTAGATGTACTGAAGATATTTCTACATAACACATTCCAAGTGCATTATTATCAACTATACGCATACATAATACATTTTCGTTAAAAGTTATCATGCACTCGTCTCGGGGTCGTAATGTAATTCTAGCATAGTTCTTGACTTAATATTCATATTCATAGTCATAGTCATAGTCGTAGTCGTCGTGAGCAAAATCGATTGGTACAAGTAGGCACTTTATATACATTTGACAGCCCTACTTCGAATGCACCGCAGTCATGAAATTCGCGAAACACATATGTATGCAGATATTCGACTCTTTGATACACACGCTCAATGGATTCTGCATTGTAAACGGAATACCGGGTACGTGTCGTCGGATTAAACGCGCATTTATGTTATGTTATAAACGCGAGAGATAACATTATTTTGGGATATCGAGCGAATTGCCTCATCGAACACGTACAAGCACCAACCTATATGCACAGACGCAAGTAATCGCATTAAATTGTTTAGTTGGCTGCTTCAAAACTTTACACACGATGACTTCGCCCTGATGAAATTCAATTAACTGAGAACTTCATAAGAATGTTTGCGCTCAAATTCAGAGAAATACATGAATACGTACGAATGCACAAGAATATTGCACATCAAACGAAAAAGTTTAGCGTGTAGTGCGTTGGTTATTTGCGAGAGCTCGATTTGTAAATGAATTTAATAAGAATAGAAAGTTATACAACTTGCTCTCAAATAAAACATTTGTGAACAAATTATTAAACTTGAATATCATCCCCAAAAATCAATTTATTTTATATAATTCAATTTACTCTTGAAGGATTCGCTTAGATGATTCGATCCTAGTGCATATAGGTTTGCGAGCGCTTAACCACTTGGCCACATTACCCGATATTTGTATCACACAAAAACTGAAGAATCTTAGAAAAACTATTTACAATTCATAGGGACTCTCCCGAGACCTAGTCATTAGATCTAAGAAATTTCAGTCAGAGGTCCTAAGTTTGATACCCGCCTGATGATAAGCAGTAGAAGCATCGGTTTTTACTTGGAAATATAAATAGCATATGTTTTCAAGTAAAAATAGCTTTTCGTCGGCATTGCTTAATTAATGAAAAGATCATCACTATTGCAGAACTCGTAATAATAGAAAAAATCACATAGAAATGGGATAATTGTTTACTATTACTCTTAAGGGATATAATGGATTGTAGTATAAACAATATCTGTATTGGTAATTTGCAAATTGAAGATTTTTAAATTAATATAATTTGATATAATATTAATGTAATAAACTCACTGAATTACTAAAACCTTTCGAATCGTAAATTACAAAGTTTGAAAATATTGATCTACGACTATTATTATATATTCACATAAGATTTAGTCAAATTATGCCTGTTTCACATAATTTTACAAAGATTAACATTTTTATTGTATATATAACTAAACAATTATTCTTATAAGTCAATTTTGTGACCTATTATGATTAGTATGAATGATTATATATCTATCTTATGCAAATGCATTTGTAATAATATTTTTCTCTATTTCAGTATATACTGAAAAATCTATTATATAATATCTAAATTTAATTATAAACTATTTTATTGTCACCTAATTCTAAAGTGAATAAATACATAATTTCTCCTTGGGAAAAGCTTATGATAAAAGGTGAACCTTCTAAATCGCTCAATACTTTCCCTTTCGCATTTCTCCGTGTCGTCAGAATCGCGTTTCCCCGAGAGTTTCGTACGTATTTCCTCCTGCTGCACGGCATTGTTTGACTTATATCGCCGTCAATCTCGTCTGGCAATAATCGTAATATGAAATTTCATGTACCTGTCACACCAACCTATTTTTCGAAAGCTCACAGCAATCGATATCAGGCAGCTTATAGTGAAGGCCCCTAGAATCCAAATCTTCCCAACACTCCGGGAAGCCCATATAGGCCTTCGCCCATGTAAGAGGGATTTATTCCTACGACCACAAATTTTCCTTCGTCGTTTTCCTCGAACGGGCGGGGAAGCGAATGGGGATTTCATCTCTTAATATTTTGTTTTATGTCAGTTTTTTACAGCCCTATGCATTATACGTAGCGAGCAGCGCCCATGTATCTCTATATAGAAATCGTTATATACAAAAATACATGTAACGAAAATATTTTCCTGTCAAACCCACTTACAACTGAAATAATATATGGGATTCTAAAAAGAGTTTTTATACATTTCTCAAGTAATTCCACGACGTGCGATGGTGTGCGCAAGAAAAGACCATGAACAAATCGGTTTGAGATTGAAGAGGTATTGAAATGATAAAAGTTTGATTTATGGGACTGTTGTCAAAAAGGGAAACTGAATTTATCATCTTACAAAATTAACTTATGTCTGTATTTGAAGAAAAACTCTAGATGAAAGTAAACGTTGCAATTGAGAAAAGTATTCATCATACATTCATTTAATTTGCTCTTAGCATACTATGATTCCGATCAAAATGTATTGTTTCTGCTTTATAAATTATACTAAAAATACTAAAAATTTATACGTAAACGATAAGTACCAGAATAGTAAGATATAACCGTGATGGTCAATTTTCAGCATCTCTGACGTGTCAAAGTTTCAAAATCAGTTTTGATTTGTTTTTAATTCAATGTCTTATTAAAATTTATTACTGTTTTCACAGATTATTAACTTTCCATAGGGTAAGTGATAGCAACCATACAAAAATCGAACATAATTTTATTTTTCTAATTTTTCTTTTCTGGGCTTTTGAAAATGTTTAATTAAAATTAAAAAAAAAATTAATTACGGAAGTTGCAGCAATGTTCACGATGCCATGCACCATCAGTTTGTGATTTATTCTAATAAAATAATAATTCAAAGTTTTAAGTTTTTGATGTTAGAGTATCTTATTTTTTTTTTGTTATATTATTCTTTGTAATGATTTTACAAAGGTCGTCACATTCTAATGAATCAAAATAATAAGAGATGGGATAACATGGATTATGGTTTCATCATCATTTTCTTTATTTATCATAAAATTCCCTCTTATACAGATAACCTTCGCACAACTATCAGCAAATTCCATTCTATTTGACCACTTTCTCAGATTCTTAGCGAAACAAAATTGAATTAATCCCCATGCACTGGCCAAGTCTGAACAAATTAAATATTACTTCCACTTACCCATGGCGAGGCCAGATCATTACATTGAATTAAACAGCCGCTCTAGCCGGATCATCCCGAAGTGTATAAGGTTTGCGTAATTTCAATATTGCATTTTGGGAGATTACAGAACTAAGCTTCCGCCAGAGTAAGCGAAATGCACGAACCGACGAGATCATATTATCACTAATAGTGATCAGACAGAAAGAGCTTTGGAATCGTTTAGAAATAATTTGTTTTACGTTTAAATATAGAATTTCAGAATCCTTGCAAATGTTTGTTCACAGGTGATAACGTAAGTTCTTTGACAAAACGAAGCCCGCTAATGGCCTCAGATTAAGATAGTAACCAATTTCAATTAAATTGGTTTTGACTATATTTTTTTTAATAAATATCTATTACATTTGAATAAAGTTATTAGTGCTCGTAAAAGCAATGTCTGGAATTGATCAGAATTTTATTTATTTTGTACAAATAA
The DNA here is from genome assembly GCF_003426905.1 of Ctenocephalides felis. Lineage (NCBI taxonomy): Eukaryota > Metazoa > Arthropoda > Insecta > Siphonaptera > Pulicidae > Ctenocephalides > Ctenocephalides felis. Next base: position 8,138,006 of record NW_020537758.1, on the reverse strand, counting down.
AATACCGTAGACCTAATACTGATCCATACTGATACCATTTGTATACGGTTTACTAGTACAGACTGTACAAAACAAAGCTCTACGACTAGTACTTAACAAATCAAGAGACCCACTAACGAGACGCTATTATATTACAAAATAAAAACATGAACAGACTCACATACTGACAGTATTCGAACAAATAAAGATGATCACTAGGAATTTTTATCTCGGGTGCATTGGCTTATAATTGGCATGGCCGTTAATAATTTAGTAGGGCAAATATGCCATGCCAAACTATAACCTGATAGACTCATAACTGCAAATAATATTTAATTTAAGTTGAAAAAGATGTTTTTGTATTTTTTTTAATTTTTTTTTTCATTTTTAATCGATTCAACATTATTGATAATATAATTTTGTTAATTCTATCACAAGTCGTGAATATAAATTTAACATATGTTATTCAACCATATTTCACTCTTGTCGTGAACTTCATAATTTTCATAACTCCGATAAAATCTACAAGCTTTTCTTTCTCCTGTATCCCGACACTTTTGTGTATACGAAAATGGTTTTCGCTTATTCATTTTCCGTACACTTCCGCAAAGAAATATTTTTTATTGTTTAGTCCCATCAAATATTGTAAGCATACAACGCTCTCGAAAAGTAATATAATCATATTTACATATCATTATGTACTCGACGTGGAATCAGATTATGCCATGAAATTATCATAACAAAAGATTGAAAGAAGTTGGAACAGTGCGAAATGTTTTTTCTCTTCTCGTTTATAAAAGTTGTATGGGGTAAAAGTTGAGTTTTGCTTACAAAGCTCACCACTTCTATGAGCGATCATCTTAAAGGGGAGAATGGGAGATTTAATATTATATTTTACTGTTTTTTTAACGTTTTATTAATTATAGCTATGCATCTCTGCTTTATTTAAATTTTATAAAATTATTCTACCGAAAAAAATCGGATTTTATTGTATACTCAATCAACTCGATTAAAAATCTTCAAACCAGATAAAAGCAAATTCATCTCATTTTTGCATTATTTTAAGCAGTTTCAACGACTATAATGGTGTAATGCAACTTTTAGTTGGTTTCCATTTTTGAAGAAATCTATGTAAATGTAAACTTGATCAAAAAGGGTGCTCCTTTTATTGGATTTTATCTACTAATATTATATTATGTCATTGCATTATTTATACTTAGTCCAATAATTTAAAGTTCAAAAAATTTCAAACTAACAATAAAGCTATTATCATGTTACCAATTATCATACATATTTTTAATGAGTTGACGTTCAATTACGATTTAGCAAATGAATCTTTAATTGAGTTAAATCATACGAATATAACCATTGGTTTTCCTATCCATTTCTTGAGTCAGGCTAATTCTCATATTTAATTTTATCTGATAATATTTTATTTTGCTTAATAATATATATTGTTGAAATTATTTACTTATTGTTTAAATTGGACTCTATGACTGATGTATTATAACTTTAGATCCTTCAATCGAAACCATGCCAATTTTACCCTGCCTCTCCTATGTCCTTTCCTTGAACTGAGAGGGTAAGGAGTTATGACGTAGGACCGTAGGTAGAGTCTTTATTGTCCGCTGTTTATCACGACAGTTTCCGTGAAAAGAGAAAAGCAGGAGGGAAATCGTGCCGAAACATTTATCCCCCAGGGCCTTAGTTCCGCCCGCCCACATGGACGCAGCGGACGCTAATTTTAATTAAAAATGGTTACATAAATAATAATTAAATTTTATAATGAAATAAAAACACTAGGTTTAATGCACACGTTTCGCATGTTGTGTATATACGCATTTAACGTCATGCAACTATTTCAGAAGAATTTTTTCATAATCAAATAGAAACTCTTGTTGCTTACCTTTAACTAATTACATTCTCAAATTCCATATTTTGGTCCGATGTTAATAGTTTGTGGTCTATTTTACAAAAAAACTTTAAATGAAAATTATTTATAATCGTTTTTAACATTTTTAAATATTTTATTTTAATGACTTTTTTGTATTAAAATGAGATTTGTGGGTTATTATAATTATAATAGCAAAAAAGCCCACTAATAATTTTTGAATAGAAATATTGATTTTCGCAGTTACGGAGATAAAGAGCAAAGAGTGCAGAAAATAGAAATCGAGCTTTTGAGAGAACGGAGCATCCGATTTGAATGTTCTAAAAAACATTCAAATAGTAATGATTGAGAGAAGTGTTTATTAGTTTTTGGCAAAGGCATTTCGAAGATACGGAGCTAAATTTGTAAAAAATGGCAGTTTTTGAGAGAACTAAGCCTCAAATTTAAATGATTTAAAGAACTTTCTGCTCTAACAAAATAATTGATTTTGAAAAAAAAATTGTCTCAACACTTTTTTCAAAAAAATTTTTTTGTATATTGAAAATAATTCAGATTTTATTTTTAATTCTGACTAAAGTTCTAATATACTTTGAACAAATAATTTCAACTTTGCAATTCAGTTTATATAATTCTTATAAATATTAGACAATGTTACAATATTAATAATTATCTATTTCAAAACATTCAGTATTCCTCGAACATTTCGTTACGGTACGGGAAGTTCCAGCAATTTGCCTTAAGGCACGATGCCATACACCCAACTAGTTTTTCTATATCTTTATCAAAGCTAGCAAGTATCTTTTAGCGCTGTAGAACAAATGGCATGCAAATCTCGAGTGGAAATGTGCTACGTTACATCAACCAACCGCTTTCGCAGGTGTGCGCTTTGCGGCCCAAGCCTTCCGCCGTCCGCCCCAGTT
>NW_020537758.1:8086792-8134216 GCF_003426905.1 Ctenocephalides felis | reverse complement strand
TTTAAAATATTATCTGCAGGTGCAAAAATTTTTATGATACCTCTAACCGTTCCCGAGATATTCGCTAAAAACCATTCGCCTCCTTTTCACATATTAAAATGCGTTTTTCTCGAAACTATTTGAAGTGCGATCGAAATTTTTTAATAGCATTTCCTTATGTCATAAGGTATCAACGTTGTGAAAATCATCAAAACGGAAACAAAAAAGTTCATCCAAAATCGGAAAAAAACGTGACCCTAGCATCATGCTATAAATTCAGTTTTTTCTTATTTATTCGGCAACCGTTCAGAATATTAAAATGCAGTTTTTTTCACGTTATTCTAGCCCACAAGACAATTCACCTGACGTCTAATTGAAGCTTCTACGTGCCCGGGAAGTGTGTGAAAAATTAAAAAAACTAACTAATTTTTCGTCCATTTTTTGGGCATTTTTACTCGTGAAATCTTTAAGCGCCTATAACTTTTGAACGAATCATCATAGGACATTGATGTTCCCAGATGAAATATTCGAAATCAAAAGATCTTTGACCCAGTATAACAATTTTTAAAATACCTCTTACCGTTCGCGAGATATCCTACTCCAAAACAGTTTAAAATTTTCGAATTTGAAACAGTTAAATGCCCATATCTCGGAAAATATTCAAAATAGGGTCATGATGTATATGAATGAAATATGCGCATTTAAATATGTATCTGCAGGTGCAAAAATTTTTATGATACCTCTAACCGTTCCCGAGATATTCGCTAAAAACCATTCGCCTCCTTTTCACATATTAAAAATGCGTTTTTCTCGAAAACTATTTGAAGTGCGATCGAATTTTTTAATAGCATTTTCCTTATGTCATAAGGTATCAACGTTGTGAAAATCATCAAAATCGGAAACAAAAAATTTTCATCCAAAATCGGAAAAAACGTGACCCTAGCATCATGCTATAAATTCAGTTTTTTCTTATTTATTCGGCAACCGTTCAGATATTAAAATGCAGTTTTTTTCACGTTATTCTAGCCCACAAGACAATTCACCTGACGTCTAATTGAAGCTTCTACGTGCCCGGGAAGTGTGTGAAAAATTAAAAAACTAACTAATTTTTCGTCCATTTTTTGGGCATTTTTACTCGTGAAATCTTTAAGCGCCTATAACTTTTGAACGAATCATCATAGGTAATTGATGTTCCCAGATGAAATATTCGAAATCAAAAGATCTTTGACCCAGTATAACAATTTTTAAAATACCTCTTACCGTTCGCGAGATATACTCCAAAAACAGTTTCAAATTTTCGAATTTGAAACAGTTAAATGCCCATATCTCGGAAAATATTCAAAATAGGGTCATGATGTATATGAATGAAATATGCGCATTTAAAATATGTATCTGCAGGTGCAAAAATTTTTATGATACCTCTAACCGTTCCCGAGATATTCGCTAAAAACCATTCGCCTCCTTTTCACATATTAAAAATGCGTTTTTCTCGAAAACTATTTGAAGTGCGATCGAAATTTTTTAATAGCATTTCCTTATGTCATAAGGTATCAACGTTGTGAAAATCATCAAAATCGGAAACAAAAAATTTTCATCCAAATCGGAAAAAAACGTGACCCTAGCACATGCTATAAATTCAGTTTTTTTCTTATTTATTCGGCAACCGTTCAGAATATTAAAATGCAGTTTTTTTCACGTTATTCTAGCCCACAAGACAATTCACCTGACGTCTAATTGAAGCTTCTACGTGCCCGGAAGTGTGTGAAAAATTAAAAAAACTAACTAATTTTTCGTCCATTTTTTGGGCATTTTTACTCGTGAAATCTTTAAGCGCCTATAACTTTTGAACGAATCATCATAGGACATTGATGTTCCCAGATGAAATATTCGAAATCAAAAAATCTTTGACCCAGTATAACAATTTTTAAAATACCTCTTACCGTTCGCGAGATATACTCCAAAAACAGTTTCAAATTTTCGAATTTGAAACGCCCATATCTCGGAAAATATTCAAAATAAGGGTCATGATGTGTATGAATGAAATATGCGCATTTAAATATGTATCTCAGGTGCAAAAATTTTTATGATCCTCTAACCGTTCCCGAGATATTCGCTAAAACCATTCGCTCCTTTTCACATATTAAAAATGCGTTTTTTCTCGAAAACTATTTGAAGTGCGATCGAAATTTTTTAATAGCATTTTCCTTATGTCTAAGGTATCAACGTTGTGAAAATCATCAAAATCGGAAACAAAAAATTTTCATCCAAAATCGGAAAAAAAACGTGACCGGCATCATGCTATAAATTCAGTTTTTTCTTATTTGATTCGGCAACCGTTCAGAATATTAAATGCAGTTTTTTTCACGTTATTCTAGCCCACAAGACAATTCACCTGACGTCTAATTGAAGCTTCTACGTGCCCGGGAAGTGTGTGAAAATTAAAAAACTAACTAATTTTTCGTCCATTTTTTGGGCATTTTTTACTCGTGAAATCTTTAAGCGCCTATAACTTTTGAACGAATCATCATAGGACATTGATGTTCCCAGATGAAATATTCGAAATCAAAAGATCTTTGACCCAGTATAACAATTTTTAAAATACCTCTTACCGTTCGCGAGATATACTCCAAAAACAGTTTCAAATTTTCGAATTTGAAACAGTTAAATGCCCATATCTCGGAAAATATTCAAAATAGGGTCATGATGTATATGAATGAAATATGCGCATTTAAAATATGTATCTGCAGGTGCAAAAATTTTTATGATACCTCTAACCGTTCCCCGAGATATTCGCTAAAAACCATTCGCTCCTTTTCACATATTAAAATGCGTTTTTCTCTCGAAAACTATTTGAAGTGCGATCGAAATTTTTTTAATAGCATTTTCCTTATGTCATAAGGTATCAACGTTGTGAAAATCATCAAAATCGGAAACAAAAAATTTTCATCCAAAATCGAAAAAAAAACGTGACCCTATCATGCTATAAATTCAGTTTTTTTTTCTATTTATTCGGCAACCGTTGAGAATATTAAAATGCAGTTTTTTTTCACGTTATTCTACTAGCCCACAAGACAATTCGCCTGACGTCTAATTGAAGCTTCTACGTGCCCGGGAAGTTTGTGAAAAATTAAAAAAACTAACAAATTTTTCGTCCATTTTTTGGGCATTTTTTACTACGTGAAATCTTTAAGCGCCTATAACTTTTGAACGAATCATCATAGGACATTGATGTTCCCAGATGAAATATTCGAAATCAAAAGATCTTGACCCAGTATAACAATTTTTAAAATACCCTCTTACCGTTCGCGAGATATACTCCCAAAAACAGTTTCAAATTTTCGAATTTGAAACAGTTAAATGCCCATATCTCGGAAATATTCAAAATAGGGTCATGATGTATATGAATGAAATATGCGCATTTAAAATATGTATCTGCAGGTGCAAAAATTTTTATGATACCTCTAACCGTTCCCGAGATATTCGCTAAAAACCATTCGCCTCCTTTTCACATATTAAAAATGCGTTTTTCCCCTCGAAAACTATTTGAAGTGCGATCGAAATTTTTTAATGCATTTTCCTTATGTCATAAGGTATCAACGTTGTGAAAATCATCAAAATCGGAAACAAAAAATTTTCATCCAAAATCGGAAAAAAAACGTGACCCTAGATCATGCTATAAATTCAGTTTTTTCTTATTTATTCGGCAACCGTTGAGAATATTAAAATGCAGTTTTTTCACGTTATTCTAGCCCACAAGACAATTCAGAACGACGTCTAATTGAAGCTTCTACGTGCCCGGGAAGTGGTGAAAATTAAAAAAACTAACTAATTTTTCGTTTCGTCCCATTTTTTGGCATTTTTACTCGTGAAATCTTTAAGCGCCTATAACTTTTGAACGAATCATCATAGGACATTGATGTTCCCAGATGAAATATTCTAAATCAAAAGATCTTTGACCCAGTATAAACAATTTTTAAAATACCTCTTACCGTTCGCGAGATATACTCCAAAAACAGTTTCAAATTTTCGAATTTGAAACAGTTAAATGCCCATATCTCGGAAAATATTCAAAATAGGGTCATGATGTTATGAATGAAATATGCGCATTTAAAATATGTATCTGCAGGTGCAAAAATTTTTATGATACCCTCTAACCGTTCCCGAGATATTCGCTAAAAACCATTCGCCTCCTTTTCACATATTAAAAATGCGTTTTTTCTCGAAAACTATTTGAAGTGCGATCGAAATTTTTTAGCATTTTCCTTATGTCATAAGGTATCAACGTTGTGAAAATCATCAAAATCGGAAACAAAAAATTTTCATCCAAAATCGGAAAAAAAACGTGACCCTAGCATCATGCTATAAATTCAGTTTTTTCTTATTTATTCGGCAACCGTTCAGAATATAAAATGCAGTTTTTTTCCACGTTATTCTAGCCCACAAGACAATTCACCTGACGTCTAATTGAAGCTTCTACGTGCCCGGGAAGTGTGTGAAAAATTAAAAAAACTAACTAATTTTTCGTCCATTTTTTGGGCATTTTTTACTCGTGAAATCTTTAAAGCGCCTATAACTTTTGAACGAATCATCATAGGACATTGATGTTTCCCAGATGAAATATTCGAAATCAAAAGATCTTTGACCCAGTATAACAATTTTTAAAATACCTTCTTACCGTTCGCGAGATATACTCCCAAAAACAGTTTCAAATTTTCGAATTTGAAACAGTTAAATGCCCATATCTCGGAAAATATTCAAAATAGGGTCATGATGTTATATGAATGAATATGCGCATTTAAAATATGTATCTGCAGGTGCAAAATTTTATGATACCCCTCTAACCGTTCCCGAGATATTCGCTTAAAACCATTCGCCTCTCCTTTTCACATATTAAAAATGCGTTTTTCTCGAAAACTATTTGAAGTGCGATCGAAATTTTTTAATAGCATTTTCCTATGTCCTAGGTATCAACATTGTGAAAATCATCAAAATCGGAAACAAAAAATTTCATCCAAAATCGGAAAAAAACGTGACCATCATGCATCATGCTATAAATTCAGTTTTTTCTTTTATTCGGCAACCGTTCAGAATATTAAAATGCAGTTTTTTCACGTTATTCTAGCCCACAAGACAATTCACCTGACGTCTAATTGAAGCTTCTACGTGCCCGGGAAGTGTGTGAAAAATTAAAAAACTCTAACTAATTTTCGTCCATTTTTTGGGCATTTTTACTCGTGAAATCTTTAAGCGCCTATAACTTTTGAACGAATCATCATAGGACATTGATGTTGCCAGATGAAATATTCGAAATCAAAAGATCTTTGACCCAGTATAACAATTTTTAAAATACCTCTTACCGTTCGCGAGATATACTCCAAAAACAGTTTCAATTTTCGAATTTGAAACAGTTAAATGCCCATATCTCGGAAAATATTCCAAATATACGGGCCATGATGTATGAGTGAAATATGCGCATTTAAAATATGTATCTGCAGGTGCAAATTTTTATGATACCTCTAACCGTTCCCGAGATATTCGCTAAAAACCATTCGCCTCCTTTTCACATATTAAAAATGCGTTTTTCTCGAAAACTATTTGAAGTGCGATCGAAATTTTTTAATAGCATTTTCCTTATGTCATAAGGTATCAACGTTGTGAAAATCATCAAAATCGGAAACAAAAAATTTTCATCCAAAATCGGAAAAAAAACGTGACCCTAGCATCATGCTATAAATTCAGTTTTTTCTTATTTATTCGGCAACCGAATAATAACCGAATACAATTGCGGACTATTAGTAAGATTTCTAACTCGATTATATAACTGGAAAAAATTACTATTGGCTTGTTTGTTTTCTTTTTTTTAAATTTTATGAAATTAAATTCGCCTTTGGAATTTTGAATTAAGCAATTTTCTCATTCATAAGGTTTTACAAGAGATAAGAAACACACTATTTCACATAATTAATTTGATAAGTAGTTGTAATTTAATTTTAATTAAGAAAAAAACAAATTATAATTAGGGAAATTTTAATTAAGATTTAAGCCTATACTTTTCAAAAATCCGGGACAAATATTGATTTTGAAAAAACCCGGATCAAAAGATGAAAACCCGGAACTGTCCCGGATAAACCATAATATAGGGGGTCCATGACAAAACGAAAAATATCGCAAGGGGTCCACGGCACAAACAAGTTTGGGAACCTATGGTCTAGACAATGCAGCGGAACAGTCAACAAGTATATTCTATCACCGCTGTATTTGTAATAGTTTGAAGATTTAATATAGATTTATACCAATCACCATTTATACCAGTGTTTTTATTCAGTAAGATTCAAATTTGGAACGGTTATCGTCAGATAACAATTATTTACTTACAGTCCGCTTTATTATTAATTACTGATGGTAGCCAGCCCAACCAAATTTTGTTGATTTAATTGGTATAACAGTGCACAATTTTTTTGTTATTAGTATATATAAGTTATTCGAATTCGAATTTTCTTTTAAATTTTATTGAGCTAAAATTTATTCGTGAAAGCCCCAGTCATTTACCGTGAGGGCAAAGAGTAAAATAGTCTAAATACGTTTCAATTTTGTGAAATTTATACAATAGTCCGTAGTAAGCAAGTTAACGACTAATCTTCCTATGTCATTAAGCAATATATTTCTTTTCATCCACGTTAACAGGGTTACGCATCCGTTAAGCCGCGGTATAAATCAATAACGCAGAACGCATCGGCGCCCGCGACCGGTACACGTACCTATTGCTTTGTGGAGATAACTCTCTCGGGAAAAAGCTAGCAGCCAAACACACCGACACAAGGTATTAGATACGCTAACGACGCCCGCGGTGCCTCGTACCTTTATGTCCCTTATGTAACTACCTGTTCTAGGTCACTAAACAAAATTAATACGATGGCAAACTTATTTCGTAACTACGAAATAATGGAATTACGTTTCGGGCCACGTGTACTAAGTGCTTGATGCTAAATATTTGAATTCAGTATTAAATCAGCATCTACACATTTAGATAAAGGAGACTGAGTACGATTGTGCCACTTTATTTTTGATCGGCAATAATTATGGTGATGGCCAGTTGGCTGGTAGACTAGTAAAGTAAATGATAATTTGAATATTTATTTACGGATTATTATGGGTTAGTGAAATGGCAAGAGCCACAACGTCAACATCTCCAGGACCGGTTAAGACAATCTAAGCATAACTTAAAAATCAAAGTACAAACTTCAAAATAGTAAAGAACGACTTCTATTATCAGTAACAAACACAATATAATCATTAAAAAAAGGTTATGAATATAATATAACAGTATATAACAAAACATTATTTTGAAACAAAATTAATAAGAAATCTTTGTAAAATCTTTTTTTCTCGTATTGAATTTTCTTTTCCCTTTATCTTTCGTAATTTGTCTTAGCTCTATAATATTGTTCTTTAACGGAAATTTCTTCGGACAAACATACTTTATCTTTTTTTACCCTTCCTCGAAATCAGTATTGTTTAGAAGCTGGTTTTGGCAAACCGTACCCAGTTTCCCATACTAATAATACGTTGAATAAAGTATTCATGCTTAAGGGGGTATTCTAGTCTAAAAATTCAAAAAAATGTAATTTTTTTTATTTCATATTTTCAAAGTTTAACTATCTAAGAATATGGGTACGAGAAGGTTTTTGAAAATTTGAATTATTTTCGGAGATGTAGGCATTTTACTGATTCGGTCTCCATACTGTTTGGCTCCACGCAAAACTTTAAATGCGATTTTCTTAGAACAGACTTTTTCAGTACTGTCGACACGATTTCTCGAGTTTTAATCGACTGATTCACTTGAAATGTTCAGAGAGTCTTGTTTATAAACCTATCTATATGCCGAACTAGGATTATCCCAAAATTCCAATATTTACTATTTTTAAAAAAATCGAGAAACTCAAAAAAACAGTAAAAAACACACATTTTTTCAAACAGTCGCCAATTTGTAAAAAAAAATTGTTTTACTCATCGCTAGTTCGGGCGATTGCGACAACGTTGCAGATTACTAATCTTTTTATTTTTTGCATTTCCGTTGGCTAAGAGTGCTGAAATCATGTTAAGACTGAGGTATATTTTTTGAGACCACCCACTTCATCACCTGCCAGTTTTTACAATTTCCAACTTTTTTATTTTTTTAATTTTTGTTTTGTATTTTAATAATATCAATAAACAAGAGGTAAAAAATGGATAGTAGAAACATTCATTGCTTTCTTTTACGACACTTTAAAAATTACCTGAAATTCATCGCTCTACACTAGAATACACCCTTAATATTGAACTTTAAGTGAATTGGCGTTTTGGCAATTCTCATCTGCCAAAAACTGTTCAAAGCCAAACAATGATAAGTTGTTCTTTAGACTGTTTTCCTTTTTTCTACATCATTACTATATTGTTTAGTTTATTGTCACTATTTTATTTCTCTTGACAAGCTCTAAAATGATTTATCAAAATTTTAAAAGTTTAGAAGCAGTTGAGTGACATATGCACGTACAGAACACTTATACATTTAGGATAAACGTTAAAATATACATTATATATTTAAATTTCAATGATAGTGTACTAATTATATGTTTAACAGGAATACTGTAATTATAGGAAACAACAAGTACATTCGCGGTAAATACAAAAAATTCACAAAAAGTGTTTTGTCACAAATATATATACGATTATACAAAAAATTCCAAGCAGACAAAATATGCCCGTTATATTATGATTCTAAAAAATTTATCATAACGTAAAAAAACAGCTGAAGAAAAATTACTGTCATTACGTAGGTAACAGCATATCGTTCATTCACGTAGAATCGCTTATAACGCGCGCGGGTACATCTCCTCGCATACTTGAAACGCACTTTTCTAGATTGAGGTAACCTCTCTCAAGAAGGGTACGACCCTGCGTGGTCCCAGAGAAGACGCGGCCTAATGGCTCGTTTTAGGTAAATGTAGGTATAAAGACCGACACGCACGGCCCAGGAACAAACTGGGGCGGACGGCGGAAGGCTTGGGCCGCAAAGCGCACACCTGCGAAAGCGGTTTATGTAACGTAGCACATTTCCACTCGAGATTTGCATGCCATTTGTTCTACAGCGCTAAAAGATACTTGCTAGCTTTGATAAAGATATAGAAAAACTAGTTGGGTGTATGGCATCGTGCCTTAAGGCAAATTGCTGGAACTTCCCGTACCGTAACGAAATGTTCGAGGAATACTGAATGTTTTGAAATAGATAATTATTAATATTGTAACATTGTCTAATATTAATAAGAATTATATAAACTGAATTGCAAAGTTGAAATTATTTGTTCAAAGTATATTAGAACTTTAGTCAGAATTAAAAATAAAATCTGAATCATTTTCGACATACAAAAATTTTTTTTTTAAAAAAAAAAAAAATGACAAAAAAAGTTGAGACATTTTTTTTCCAAAATCAATTATTTTATTAAGACAAGCAGAAAGTTCTTTGAATTATTTAAATCGGACGCTTAGTTCTCTCAAAAACTGCCATTTTTTGCACATTTAGCTCAGTATTTTCGAAATGGCTGGGCCTGCCTTTGCCAAAATCCGATAAACACTTTTGCCAATCATTACTAATTAAATGTTTTTTAGATCATTCAAACCGGATGCTCCGTTCTCTCAAAAACTCGATTTCTATGTTCTGCACTCTTTGCTCTTTATCTCCGTAACTGCTGGATCTGCATTTGCCAAAAACTAGTCAGCTCTTCTCCCTATCAATAGGAATCGAATGTTTTTTGAACCATTCAAATCGGTTAATCCGTGCTCCCAAAAACGTGACTGGAAATTTGTATCCATACATACATACACACACACATCCATTTTTTCTGAGGTATGCCAAAATGTTCAGAAATCTTCAAAACGTCGAGAAATATAAAAATTTTCAATTTAGATTTTTGGACGATTACAATAACTTACCCTACGGGAAGATAATAATGCATTGCGGGTCATTTTAATTTTATCATGGTTACCTTAAATTGATATTATACTTGATATTATTTAATTTAAACCATATATTGTATGAAATAGTAGCAAATTAATTTATTATTAAAATTGTTTTTATTGATTTTTGTTATAATATAAAATCAAATCAAATTTTTTAATTAATTAGGAATATTAAGATTGTTACAAAACACTTGGTGTGATTTATACGTTTTTATTAATTTAATTTGTTTTATCGATAATCAAGAATCAGAAGATAAGGGTCATAACTAATTACGACGGTTTTTAATACATGACAACTCAAACAATTGCCCTATCTTTATGTGATTAATTTTAGTATCATAATTTCTGTAATAGTGATGAATTTTCATTAATTCAACCAGATAAGAGATTTTTACGCTTTGAAACATAGTGCTATCTATATTTCCAAGCAAAAACAGATGTCAATACTGCTTGATATCAGGCTGTAAACTAGTATCAAACCCTGAATTGGAATCTCCAATTACGCGCAAATATAATATCAAATGATTCAGAATTCAATAAGAAAATCAATATTTCTATTCAAAACTTTCTTCTTTTTCTACTTCTTTGCTATTATAATTATAATAACCAACAAATTTCATTTTCATACAAAAAAGCAATTGAAATAAAACATTTAAAAATGTTAAAAATGATTATAAATAATTTTTATTTAAATTAGTTTTTTATAGAAAATAGACAAACTATTAACATTGGACCAAAATATGAAATTTAAGAATGTAATTAGTTAAAGGTAAGCAACAAGAGTTTCTATTTGATTATGAAAAAATTCTGCTGAAATAGTTGCATGACGTTAAATGCGTATATACACAACATGCGAAACGTGTGCATTAAACCTAGTGTTTTTATTTCATTATAAAATTTAATTATTATTTATGTAACCATTTTTAATTAAAATTAGCGTCCGCTGCGTCCATGTGGGCGGGCGGAACTAAGGCCCTGGGGGATAAATGTTTCGGCACGATTTCCCTCCTGCTTTTCTCTTTTCACGGAAACTGTCGTGATAAACAGCGGACAATAAAGACTCTACCTACGGTCCTACGTCATAACTCCTTACCCTCTCAGTTCAAGGAAAGGACATAGGAGAGGCTGGGTAAAGTTGGCATGGTTTCGATTGAAGGATCTAAAGTTATAATACATCAGTCATAGAGTCCAATTTAAACAATAAGTAAATAATTTCAACAATATATATTATTAAGCAAAATAAAATATTATCAGAGAAAATAAAATAATATAATCAGCCTTTTCCCAGAAACGTATAGGAAAACCAATGGTTATATTTAGGTGATTTGACTCATTTATAGATTCATTCGCCAAATCGTGATTAAACATTCACTAAAAGTCAATTCACTAAAAATATGTGTGATAATTGGTAACATGATAATAGCTTTACTGTTAGACAGTTTGAAATTGTTTGAACTTTAAATTATTTGACTTCGAAATAATGCAATGACATAATAAAATATTAGTAGATAAAATCATATAGAAGGAGCACCCTTTTTCATCAAGTTTACATTTACATAGATTTCTTCAAAAATGGAAACCCACATGCATGCACCATTATAGTGTGTATGGATAAATTTGATTTTAGCTGGTTTAAAAAATTTTAATTGAGTTGATTGAATATGCAATAAAATAAAGCAAATATCGATAACTATAATCAATATATTGTTAAAAAATTCAGTTAAATATAATATTAAATCTCCCATTCTCCCCTTTAAGATGATCGCTCATAGAAGTGGTGAGCTTTGTAAGCAAAACTCAACTTTTACCCCATACAACTTTTATAAACGAGAAGAGAAAAAACATTTCGCACTGTTCCAACTTCTTTCAATCTTTTGTTATGATAATTTCATGGCATAATCTGATTTCACGTCGAGTACATAATGATATGTAAATATGATTATATTACTTTTCGAGAGCGTTGTATGCTTACAATATTTGATGGGACTAAACAATAAAAAATATTTCTTTGCGGAAGTGTACGGAAAATGAATAAGCGAAAACCATTTTCGTATACACAAAAGTGTCGGGATACAGGAGAAAGAAAAGCTTGTAGATTTTATCGGAGTTATGAAAATTATGAAGTTCACGACAAGAGTGAAATATGGTTGAGTAACATATGTTAAATTTATATTCACGTGTAATAGAATTAACAAAATTTTATTATCAATTATGTTGAATCGATTAAAAATGGAAAAAGACAAAAACATTTCTTTCAACTTAATTTAAATATTATTTGCAGTTATGAGTCGATCAGGCTATAGTTTGGCATGACGTGTTTTTCCTACTAAACCATTTCCGGGTATAATGGCTATGCTAATTATAAGCCAATGCATCCGAGATAAAAATTCCCAGTTATCTTCTTCATTTGTTTGAATACTGTCGGTTTGTGGGTCTGTTCATGTATGTATTTTGTAGAGTAGAGCGTCTTGTTAGTGGGTCTCCTGATTCAGTAGTAGAGCTTTATTTTGTACAGTCTGTAGTCTTCGTAGTAAACCGTATAAAAATTTTAATCTCATGGTATCGGTATGGATCAGTATTAGGCCTACGATATCTTATATTTGTATGAAAACAAATTTCTGACCAATTTCAGATATTACTTATATCGAGATAACTTAATTAATATTAACTTTATCCAAATGTAATCGATATTTTTTGAAAAAAATATAGTCAAAACCAATTTAATTGAAATTTGTTATTATCTTAATCTGAGGCCATTAGCGGGCTTCGTTTTGTCAAAGAACTTACGTTATCACCTGTGAACAAACATTTGCAAGGATTCTGAAATTCTATATTTAAACGCAAAACAAATTATTTCTAAGCGATTCTAAAGCTCTTTCTGTCTGATCACTATTAGTGATAATATGATCTCGTCGGTTCGTGCATTTCGCTTACTCTGGCGGAAGCTTAGTTCTGTAATCCCAAAATGCAATATTGAAATTACGCAAACCTTATACACTTCGGGATGATCCGGCTAGAGCGGCTGTTTAATTCAATGTAATGATCTGGCCTCGCCAAGAGTAAGTGGAAGTAATATTTAATTTGTTCAGACTTGGCCAGTGCATGGGGATTAATTCAATTTTGTTTCGCTAAGAATCTGAGAAAGTGATCAAATAGAATGGAATTTGCTGATAGTTGTGCGAAGGTTATTTGTATAAAGGGGAATACCATAATAAATATAAAAAATGATGATGAATTAATGTTATTCTATCACCTATTACTTTGATTCAGTAGATTGTGGCGACCTTTGTAAAATCATTACAAAGAATAATATTACAAAAAAAAAATTACTCTAACATAAAAAACTTCAAATTTTGAATTAATGGTCTAAAATAGATCACAAACTAATGGTGCATGGCATCGTGCAAATTGCTGCAACTTTCGTAATTTATATTTTTTTAAATTTTAACATTTTCAAAAACTCAGAAAAGAAAAATTAGAAAAATAAAATTATGTTCGATTTTTGGATGGTTACTATCACTTACCCCATGGAAAGTTAATAATAAATATGTGATAACAGTAATAAATTTTAATAACACATTGAATTAAAAATTCGGTTTGAAAATAAAAAATATGAATGAAAAAATGCATCATTTTGAAACTTTTGAACGTCATAGATGCTGAAAATTAACCATCCCGGATATTTCTAACAATTCTGACACTTATCGTAAATGTATAAATCTCTAGTATTTTTAGTATAATTTATAAAGTAAAAACAATAAATTTGCTAAGAGCAAATTTAATTAATGTTTGATGAATTCTCAGTTGAAACATGGTTGAAACGTTTACTTTCATCTAGAGTTTTTCTTCAAACACAGACATAAGTTAATTTTGTAAGATGATAAATTCAGTTTCCCTTTTTGACAACAGTCCCATAAATCAAACTTTTTATCATTTCAATACCTCTTCAATCTCAAACCGATTTGTTCATGGTCTTTTCTTGCGCACACCATCGCACGTCGTGGAATTACTTGAGAAATGTATAAAACTCTTTTTAGAATCCCATATATTATTTCAGTTGTGAGTGGGTTTGACAGGAAAATATTTTCGTTACATGTATTTTTGTATATAACGATTTCTATATAGAGATACATGGGCGCTGCTCGCTACGTATAATGCATAGGGCTGTAAAAAACTGACATAAAACAAAATATTAAGAGATGAAATCCCCATTCGCTTCCCCGCCCGTTCGAGGAAAACGACGAAGGCAAAATTTGTGGTCGTAGGAATAAATCCCTCTTACATGGGCGAAGGCCTATATGGGCTTCCCGGAGTGTTGGGAAGATTTGGATTCTAGGGCGCTTTCACTATAAGCTGCCTGATATCGATTGCTGTGAGCTTTCGAAAAATAGGTTGGTGTGACAGGTACATGAAATTTCATATTACGATTATTGCCAGACGAGATTGACGGCGATATAAGTCAAACAATGCCGTGCAGCAGGAGGAAATACGTACGAAACTCTCGGGGAAACGCGATTCTGACGACACGGAGAAATGCGAAAGGGAAAGTATTGAGCGATTTAGAAGGTTCACATTTTATCATAAGCTTTTCCCAAGGAGAAATTATGTATTTATTCACTTTAGAATTAGGTAATGATAAAATAGTTTATAATTAAATTTAGATATTATATAATAGGTTTTTCACTATATACTGAAATAGAGAAAATATATTATTACAAATGCATTTGCATAAGATAGATAAGTTAATACTAACCATGATTGGTCCCAAAATTGACTTATAAGAATATTTGTTTGCTTATATATACAATAAAAATGTTAATATTTCTAAAATAATGTGAAACAGGCTTAATTTGATTAAATCTTATGTGAATATATAATAATAATTGATCTTTGTAGATCAATATTTTCAAACTTTGTAATTCACGATTTGAAAGTTTGTAGTAATTGAGCAAGATTATTATATAAAATTATGTACATTTATTTAAAAATCTACTTTTCACAAATTACCAATATAGATATCGTATATACTATAATCTCATTGCATCCAACATGTGAATTCCAACTTTATGTGATTTTTTATTATTACAATTTCTGCAATAGTGATGATCTTTTCATTAATCAAGCAATGCCAAGCAAAAGCTATTTTCACTTGAAAGCATATTGCTATTTATATTTCCAAGTAAAAATCGATACTACTAGTGCTTATCATCAGGGTATCAAACCTGGGACCTCTGACTGAAATTTCGTAGATCTAACGACTAGGTCGCGGGGGAGTCCCTAAATATAAAATGAATTGCAAATTGTTTTTCTAAGTTTCTTCAGTTTTTATGTAATACAAATATCCTTCAAGATTAAATTGAATTATATAAAATAAATTGATCTTTAGGGATGATATACAAGTTTAATAATTTGTTCACAAATGTTTAATTTGAGATTCATTTACAAATCGAGCTCTCCCAAATAACCAACGCACTACACGCTAAACTTTTTCGTTTGATGTGCAATATTCTTGTGCATTCGTACGTATTCATGTATTTCTCTGAATTTGAGCGCAAACATTCTTATGAAGTTCTCAGTTAATTGAATTTCAGTCAGGGCGAAGTCATCGTGTGTAAAGTTTTGAAGCAGCCAACTAAACAATTTAATGCGATTACTTGCGTCTGTGCATATAGGTTGGTGCTTGTACGTGTTCGATGAGGCAATTCGCTCGATATCCCAAAATAATGTTATCTCTCGCGTTTATAACATAACATAATGCGCGTTTAATCCGACGACACGTCACCCGGTATTCCGTTTACAATGCAGAATCCATTGAGCGTGTGTATCAAAGAGTCGAATATCTGCATACATATGTGTTTCGCGAATTTCATGACTGCGGTGCATTCGAAGTAGGGCTGTCAAATGGTATATAAAGTGCCTACTTGTACCAATCGATTTTGCTCACGACGACTACGACTATGACTATGACTATGAATATGAATATTAAGTCAAGAACTATGCTAGAATTACATTACGACCCCGAGACGAGTGCATGATAACTTTTAACGAAAATGTATTATGTATGCGTATAGTTGATAATAATGCACTTGGAATTGTGTTATGTAGAAATATCTTCAGTACATCTAGTTTCAATAAAAATATGAACATAAATTCGCAGCATCATTTTAAATGTAAACGGTTCTCGTGAGTTAATAATCATATTCTTCAATTAGTAGTATAAAATTTAGAGAATCGGGGTTTTGAAGTGTTTGCAACTCTAACATCATTTAGTAAGATATAGTAATTTTTTAATTGCAAAAGATAATATGAAAAGGTCAATGATCAAATTCAAATTTCAAAAGTTAGTATGATAAATTGACTGTGGCAGAGATATTTCATTATAACCCATTTTGTTAAGGAAGGGGGTTGTATAGACCCTTTCGAAATAGTTCATTCTATTTGATTCAATAGCCATTTCAAGAATTCGAAAATTGAGTATAACAAAAAAAGTGAGGTTATCGTGCTTGTGAAGGCGGCTCAGTCGATAGCTGGCTTGGAATCTTGAAAGCTCAGCCGGCTTGAAATATGAAAGCTAAAAAAAGGAAAAGACCCCAACCATGATGAGAACACATGAGATGAAATAATTAGTTACAAATAAACAGTTCGTCGATTTTTTTTTAAAAAAAAGCTTAACCACCTATTTTATGGACTTAAACTTTTACCTATTTTGATGTCAAATAATGCAGAATGATTTGAAACATCGAGGAGACAAAATTAGCAAATTGGATGTCAAAAACATAAGTTTCTCTCCTTTGAGAATCTGACTGTCTGGATCCCTTCTATTCATTTACTACCATATTTAATAAGGACCCAATAATAATAAAATGATATTGAAGTAATAATATTGTTCAAGTGTTTGGTATAAATACAGTAGATTGGTACTCGCAAATCGGACACTATTAAAATCCAAAGGGCGTCGTACTAGTAGAATTTCTGAATTGCTGGATTATATTGTAAAAGTCATGTAATATTAGAAACAGAGAAAAAAATCAGTTGATTTTTGAAAAATTGTCCAGCGTTCGATCGCTGAGGGTGTCAGATTGTTAGAGGTGTCGGTATATTGAAGTGTCGGATTAGTGAGTTTTCGTACAAAAATTAAATATATATTAACCCAATAGCTTATGTTTACTAGCAATAACAACAGTTGCTGTGGATATTCAGTTAAAAATGATAGCACTACCAATGGGTGATGAAAATACGGTTTGCACCCAAATGCAATAACCTGCAATAATATCCAGCATCGTTGCTTTACTGGCTTATACACATGCGGTTATATTTGCGGTACCACTAACAATTAACTAATTTGGCATCAATCCTTTCATCAAAGCCCTGAATTCGTAGCCGATACATTTATGAAATCAATCGATCCAACACCGGCTACAATTCAGCTCCGGCTCGCTGCATTATAATATCCATTGTGTAATAATCAAACATGCGAACCGAATTCAATAGCACGGGGCCGGCTACGGCTACTAGAAACACATGTGCGGCCGCCGAGCAATTGTTTCTATACGCGGCCACATACAAATATTTATCGGACGCTCTGTATGAGTTCGCCATTGATTATTTTATAATCCCGCAACGCAACGGATCGCAATTATGTATTCTATGGGTAATTATAAATAATGTTATACCAATTTAAATGTTATACTGTGGATGCGTTTCGGGCAATAATTTCGTTGAGATCATTTCACTGCCGGCTTTTGTGCATGACATATGTTATAAGCACCTACTGAAATCCCATGCGCGACAGGGGATACGCTTTGATCATATATTCATCGGATATTTTGTTTGGACTTATTTGGTTTTCAAACAATGTTGGTGTATCTATTTTTATACTAATTTATTGATTGTTGTTTTTCTTAACCAGGAGTATTCGATAATTCAATAATTCTGGGCGTAAAAGATGTCCTGAATTATTCGTTACATTAAAAATTAGTATACGTTTTATTGAAAACGACTGCACTGATTTTATAAATATATGGCACTAATAAGTATCGGTCATTTAAAAACACTTTATAATAACCCACGTATTGTTTTGCTGGTGATCGAGTTAAATATCGACGATTTAGCAATCCTTAAATAATATCGTCCAAAAGTACAACACACTGATTGGTATACAAAAACGACAGCACCTCATTAGACGATAAAATATGAACTCACTCCGAAAAATTAAATGTCTCCTCGATTCTAGTTAGTCGCTATTTTTTTTAAGATTTTCTGACGTTCGTGAAACTTGCATCGTGGCAAAATTCCACTTACATCAAGTTTTTATTTTTTTTATATGTCCCATTTATCTGTACACCAAGTATTGTATTAATCAATAAAAATACTTGATTGATGAAATATGGAAAATGCTGATAAAAAATAACTCATTAAATTAAACTTAATCCAACTAAATAATGTTTACGAATAAAATCATTTAAAATTGAGTGCATTTCAATTATAAATCAATGTGTGACATTCCATTTATTCCGCTTGTAGACATTTGTTAAAATTTTATAGTTTCATGAAAGAACAATATATAAGAAAGTATTATGATTAAGTGTAAAAGTTATAGTCGTAGGCAAAATATCGTAGATGCGATTTTTCTATAGAATCTGAATTCGCGAATGGTGATAGAAAACTCGATAACCATAAATTAGGATGGATGCAATATCTATAAATCTGAATTACGAATATTACAGAGAGTTATTTTGACGGTGCATCTAATCAATCTAAGAGGTTTTTCTTTGGAAATCGTATTTTATCAATTCATTTTCAGTAAATATTATAATAGTTGAGAAATAGTAATGTATAATTTCAGTGTTTATTTCTGAAATCGCAAATTGCGTCTTTGAAAGCATACGTATTTAATAACTCAATTTGCATTTTACAGTCATTAAAATATAAAAAAAATCAATAAAGTGCAATTCAGACTATGCTAAGTGAAAATACCTGGAAACTGTAATCAAATTCATGTTTTTACTAGATTTTTTAATTAATGTTTGATAATTGTTTAATTTTAAACATCTAAATTATTTAATTAAAAAATATAGTAATTGTTAAAGACAAATTAGCGTTCTGAAATATTATCAGGTTGGTGACTTAGTAATTGGGGATTTTTGTTAGAAAATCCAATGATTACTTTATTCGGTAATGCATTATCCATTTTGATCAATGACTTTTAGCCGTCTTTCAAGCAGCATCCCACTTTCATAAAGTTGCAAGTTTTTATTAGCACCAAACCGAAAAAAGTACAATTTGGTACCATCATTTTTTTTATTATCTCTTTTATTTACAACTGTACAGTAAAGGACATTCAATGAATTTAATAAATTTACAATAGTCGGCCAAAAAGGGACATTGTATACTACAGGGGCATGTTCGAAAAAACAACTCAGTAGTTGTTTGGTACCATCATAATCATTGAATTATTTACCATTCAAAGTAACTTGTACAGATCAAAAATGAGTAATCAGTTACTGCAGAGTCAGGATTGCATGGTGAATGTGACAAAATATCATAACCAACCTAATAATTAATAGCAATAATTTTTTTTGAGTTGCCAAAGATAACAAAGTTTGTGATGTCATTGATAGAGTACATAACCTTCTTGATTTGGCAGCTTTTTTCTGTCGCATGGTTTGATTTCGGAATTGATCATTCAGTCGGGTGGTGAGAGTTCAAAGTAGACAATTTCTTTGGAATCGACTTAAAGTGGACGATCAAAGCGTTGTACATCTTTGAATGAAAAATCACAAGAATGAAATTTTGCAAACCAATTTTGACACTGTTGCTTTCAAGGCTTTGTCACCAAAAGCTTAAAATGCCTAAATAAAAGGCAAAATATGCAAAAAAAATTGATTTGATTTTTGATCTATCGACGAACGTTGAGCTGAATTATCTACTAACCAACAACAAAAGGTATTTTAAATTTGGACTACGTCAGAAAACCTAGTTGAAACCGTCTATGAGTGAAAGGCCCACTTACTTAGTTGCCAACCTACTAATATGTGATGTGTATTTTTATGTACTAAAGATATCAATTTTCGAATCGCATTTGCATTGAATATCTATATTCCTCCGTCGCTTTCGGCTAATGAATCTCGACGTATCATTTTCCCTATTCTTGGGAATCGCTGACGGTCTTCTATTCGCCTGCGTCGCTATTGAAGTCGCCTTGATCGACGGCTCTGCAGTTCCGTCTCGGTCCGTGAGTAAATACACAGGCGAACGGATATTGATGTGACGGCGTACCTACCGCTTCTGTAAAAGGATTCGCGTGTTCATCGCCTAAATCAACGTTTGCGAAATGTAAATGTTCAAGAAAATATTTCAGAGGATGTGAGCGCGTGCAGGAATGGTAAAAAATATAGTTATTGTTTGATTTATGAATCGTTACATAATAATTTAAGTCGTGCCCGCGTAAAATACATTCTTCGTACCGATTTAATACTTTACCAGATATAAGAAAAATAATGAATAAATACCGGAAAATACCAAGTGGGTGTGAGTGTGTTACTAATAAGAATTATATATTTCAAATCCTAAATCCTAAATGTAATTATTGAGTTTACTGCTTAAAGTGCATACATGTCGTCTGATTGTCATGTAGGTTTTAGTGCCGTCCTCATATTTTAAAGTAGAAACCGCGTGTATCATTATTTCTGTTTCCACATAGATTTTTCAGTAAAATATTTAGGTCATTAATATGATCTTTTTTTTAATTGATGCATTTTTCGCCCCACTATTATGATGTTATGGCAATGAATTTCATAATTCCTTTGTTGATTAATAGCTAATTATTAATTTATAATAATAAGCATGCAATAAGAATTAACTTCTTTACTATAGTAGTAATAAAGACACATAGTTTTTCTGCTTTTTTGTGAATCCTTTTTTTTATATATGTACATATTTTAAAATATCTTTGTTTCAAAATTACAACAGAAAACTACGCTTATAACATTTTCAAAAAATACAAAATTATGTATTGAAATTCATTTTGCAATGTACAATAAATTAATATTATAAATCTGTATTAAATTACTGGGTAACTGTAGTATACCTTATGTAATTATATATTTTTAACTTTCCGTAGGGTAAGTTATTGTAATGGGCCAAAAATCAAAATTAAAAATTTTTACATTTCTCGACGTTTTGAAGGTTTATGAACATTTTGGCATACCTCAGAAAAAATGGATATGTGTGTGTATGTATGTATGGATACAAATTTTCGGTCACGTTTTCGGGCGCGCGGATCAACCGTTTTAAAGGGTTCAAAAAACATTTGATTCCTATTGATAGGGAGATGTGCTAATTAGTTTTTGGCAAAGGCAGGCCCATCAGTTACGGAGATAAAGAGCAAAGATTGCAGAATATAGGAATCGAATTTTTGAGAGAACGGAGCATCCGATTTGAATGATCTACAAAACATTCAATTAGTAATGATGCGAGAAGTGTTTATCAGGTTTTGGCAAAGGCAGGCCCAGCCATTTTGCAGATACGGAGCTAAATGTGCAAAAAGTGGCAGTTTTTGAGAGAACTAAGCGTCCGATTTAAATGATACAAAGAACTTTCTGCTTGTCTTAAGAAAATAATTGATTTTGGAAAAAAAATTTGTTTCAACTTTATTTTTCAATTTTTTTATAAAAAAAAAAAATTTGTATTGATTCAGATAAAATTACTGAATTCTGAATTCAATTACTGAAATCTGAATTAAAATAATTCAGATTTTATTTTTAATTCTGACTATAGGTCTAATACACTTTAAACAAATAATTTCAACTTTGCAATTCAGTTTATATAATTCTCATAAATATCAGACAATGTTACAAGATTTATAATAATCTATTTAAAAACATTCAGTATTCCTCGAACATTTCGTTGCGGTACGGGAAGTTCCAGCAATTTGCCTTAAGGCACGATGCCATACACCCCACTAGTTATTGATGTTTTTTAATAATTTTCATGTAAGTGTTTTCCTTTCTCCCATCTCCCCTATTTTCGCCGTCATTCAGATAAACCGCGCGGTAAATCTCAAGCAGCGCGTCATGTTAGAAAATCATGCCATCGCGTTATAGAAACTCGTTTCAAAAAAACATTTTAAAGAATAAATTTGCATTACCATATTTATGTGTACGGATTTAGTTATAAATATGAGTCTAGGCGTATTTGACAATATACTTGTTAATTTAAACGAAGTTAGTGACATAATCTTATGCAAAAATCATAAGGCTGTGGAAAGCTTTCTGAGCTTTTTCTGTATAGGACTGCCAAATATAGGAATAATAATTTGTACATTGATGTAAGGTGTAGTTCATCGAAAACTTAGTTTCATTAGTTTCACAAAATGATCGGCTAAGTCGTTTCTTTAGTATTAGCAAAAAAATTGTAACATTTGTCAATGTTTTTGCTAAAAAAAAATTCGGAACATGGTGAGAAACAATAAGTGTCTATTTCTGTTGATATGAAAATATACATCTATCACTTGTTTAACGTGTTTGAGAGATTACTTTCTGTGTAAAAATATTATGAAGAACCATGCCATATCTGTTTTGGTAGATCAGATAATATTCGATTATTTATCTTTAAATTTTACATTCTTTCATAAAAGCTCAAAATATTTCTTTCCATCTTTACCATTCATGAAATCTAATTCCATCCATCCATCAGAAATGCTTCAGTGCTTCGTCAGTCAAGAGCAAGTTTCTTCAAATATTATCATTTCATTATGCTCGGCTCACTTTTAATCCAGAGTTCTTCAATATTTAATGCCAACGTCGGTTTGGAACCCAAAAACGAACACCGGCTTATGATGCGGCGACTTCGCCTCACCTTTCCGCAAAATCTATTATTTCGTCAGAAACGGCGAAGAAAGTGGAACGCCAAAGAATATTTAATAAGTCAAAGATTAATTTTAATCATGTCTTAATAACCATGAAAATTATGTTCTAAAATAAATTAGTGAATTAGTGTAAAGTGCGGAGATACTGGATAAGATATAATATAGTGAAGCCACAAGAGAATTAATAGTTGAGCTTGAAAACTTTCATTAACACTTATATATAGTTAAGGTTATAGTAAATTTTTATTTCATAACTTTTATACACTGATATTTTAAAAATTCAATAATTTACAGTATTTGCTAGCTAAAATATATATTAAGTTTTGTACCAGCTGGTATCGACTCTGATAAGGATTATGATATTGCTATTGTTTCTCATGTCCTAGTACTGAAAAACTAGAAAAAATAGTAGTTCGTAAACATTTATTTATTTAAACAATTTGTTCGTAATGTATTTCATTAATTATAAATTATCGATAAAATAATTAATTGAATGACATAATACGAATACACGTTGTAATTGTTATTTTTTAGCCTATGTAATACCTTATTATAATGTTTGAGCCTATGTTATTTAATTTTTAAAGATATATTGTTATTTTTAGATTATATTCAACAGTTTTTTTATATAACCCTTATAATGCTTACATGTAGGCGGGGTAAAAAGGACGAACTGAACCTTCTGAAAAAATATCAGATCAATTACATATGGAGTATCTCTATAAAAATCTCTATAAAAATTCACCCATAATTTTTTTATTTTGATTGGTTGAATAATGTAGCTCCTCTTTTGTAAAATCCTTTTAAAATTAAAAGTAAGACATTGGATCTGTTAGTCAGGCGAAGCACCGGGTGACAAATTTTTGAAAATCAGTAAAAAACACATTTCTACAATATTGAATTAGTTGGGAGTTTTTACTAAACATTGTCAGATATTTGTTTGTTTGATATGGTTTTTATTTGTTATGATTTATTATTTGTTATAATATCATAATATAAAATAAATTGTTATAATAATATAAATTTGGTGTTTACAATATAATTTTTCAAACTTAAGTTGGATCTTGTGCCTTGCTCAATCCTATTATTCGATTTTTTTTAATGGGACATAAGTAATTCCAACAGAATTTGGAATTATGATCAAAATATAGAACGCCTATTATCATTCAATAGATAAATTTTCAATCTATGAATTAAGCGCATTAGTACAATTCTGTTAATCTCTTTGTACTAGAACTGTATTGATGTTCATAAAGCATCATAATGACTAAAAGCAAATGAATAATAATTAATGCACATAATCAAATAGATTATTATGACCACATGTGGTAATGAGTTCATACAAAAGTTGAATAGTAAATTCATACAGGCAATTACGTACAAATATTCCGACGAAACTGTTATTTAAGCTATACAATAACCCTTCATGGTAATAGCGTAATTGTTAAATAAACTTGAAAAATATACTAAAAAGATACTAATACTTAAAGACTTTAAAAATTTATAAATAAAATATATTTATAAATATAACGACGTGCTGCAGCTATTTGAATTTCTTCTGAAATTTTTGATTTTCCTAAAAGTATTCTTGCAAAGCTTTAAGCTTGAAGATTGTCTTACTAGTAATTTATTATTATTATTGAACTTGTTTTTAGGTAGACAAATAAGTAAACACGTAACTGTTTATTAACATTTCCGAAGGCATGGCCTTTGTGCTCTGGGAAGGATCTAGGAATCTCATGAAAAATATACGGTCTAGTCATAGTTTCATTAAACGGTCGCCGTATTCTGTCCATTATTTGCCTTCCA
Source organism: Ctenocephalides felis (assembly GCF_003426905.1). NCBI lineage: Eukaryota > Metazoa > Arthropoda > Insecta > Siphonaptera > Pulicidae > Ctenocephalides > Ctenocephalides felis. The sequence goes on along the minus strand of NW_020537758.1, from coordinate 8,109,564 downwards.
TACATAATCCAAAGTTATGTGAAAGGGTAAAGCATTTAGGCGTAACAATGTGGGTGACATAAATGTTTTGCTGTTCTTCTGTGAAACATCAAAGACCTTTGATCAAAACGCCACACAAAGATTCTGTTGGTCTGGCTTCATGGTCAGGTTTAAATAAATAAGGGTTTTAGTTTTGTTGGATATTTTTGATATATGGATTGATATGTGGAGCGTTATTAACATACGGAAAATACAGGTCAGCGATAAGAGAAATATTTATAAATGGGTTGAGCTTTGACTTCTAACTATGAAAGCTTGGAGCTGAATATATCGAACTACATTTATGAATAATAATATATAATTCATATACATATATATAAATATATATATATATATATATATAATTAATAGCAATAAATAGGTATGATTAGTCTTCTGTATTTGTTCAGGAAAGTTGTGTGCATAAGCATCTAATTAATATTACTTTTTTATACATTAATTGCCAGTTGTATTGATCAGTTATATTTTGAGAGCTTTTACATATTTTTATATACTTTGAAATAGTTATACAAATAATTAGTAATAAAGCAAAAAACTTCAACTAAGACCCAATATTACTATCGCATCTATTCTAAGAGTTACGCTTATTATTTCTGTTATATATTGAGTAAAATATTGCACGTTTTGATATATATATGATAGTTATCCTCAAAACTAAATGATGAAAATGCATTCTAGTAAATTAATTATCAAACAACAACAGGCTTTTTTACATCTTTTTACCGAAAAATCATGTAGCAGCTATCAAATTCAAATTCCAATTCAAATTCAAATAAATTTTCAAACGATCGCAATTTTTATTAACCGAAGTGACTCTGTGTAAATATGTATTTTTGTATATATAGGCCAGTGTATATATAATTTTATTTTTATTTTGTATTTTATGGCCAATATAGGTTTAAGGTTTATTTTATTTTTGACTCATGAATTCTATTATTTTTATTATATTTTTTTTAATTGAGCTAATAACGTGTATAATCATTTTAACGAACCTCTAACAGTCTGTTACCATTGACAAGAAACGATCAAATAGAAATCCTCAGAAACGACATATTAATTGCATCGATAGATTGCATCGGATGCAGTTGAAATAGGAGTAAAAAGTAGGAGCAATTTCCTTGACGGTTTTGATAACAGCGAGGACAGCGGCTTTTGCTTTTTTCTTGCTCCACTTCTTGCGGCATTGCTATTTTGTTAAAGGATGATCTGGAGGATAATGAGTATGCAAAATTTATTAAATGAAATATTAATATAGGAAGATTTATTTGATGAGTATAAGTTTTCACCAAAAGCCGTAGAAACAAGTCCTCTAGCAAAAATATTTTGAATTTTATTTACATAATTTTTGTTACACGATTCTGGTAATGATAAGTTGGTGTATAAATGTTAGTGCTAACCTATGTGCTTTGTACACATATTTTATGTAACACACCCGAGTCTAATGATGACCTAAAATTTTTATGTCGAGATGTATGGAAAATTAAAAATTAATTTATGAATCTTTGCTTATTAATTGATGCACCAACTTAGAACTTACTCATATATTTTATAATATTGAGAATAATTTTAAATTTTATGTTGGCATATGCTTTACCATAGTTTACGTTTTTGGGCTGTAGTTTCTATTCAAAACAATACTTTAATGAAAGTGCCTAAGCTAAACAAGTATTTTTCAACTAATCTATCTAAATACCTTCGCCTGATCTAATTCCACCAGCTGTGAAACTAGAATAGAAAACGAGAAAGATCGCGGCAACCTGCTTGCCATGACACACGATGGATTTATTAAACCGCGCAGCAAAAGCGTCAGAATTCTATAGCCCGACAATTCCATAATAAAAAAGATTCCTTGATTATATATATAGATCGATCAATTTTATTAAAAATATTAAATTTTTAAAAAGAAAACAGCGTTTGACAGAAGAATGTCGGTGGAAATAGTCATATACTTGCCTACGTTTAAAAAAATTGAGGTAGGAAGGCAACTCCCGACATATTTTTTTCCTCATTTTTCAACCAAAAACACTTTTTGTTTAGGTGTTGGTGTTGGTAAAATTATTTTGACGTTTCTAGTATTTGTTTAAAGATTGCAGACTTCTTTGCGAGGGCAGATTTCGCTAATTTTTCTTCCATCATAATAAATTACTTGATCAGCAAAACTAATCACTCTATAAATAACAAAGAATAAATAACCATCAAACTAATTTCAGATTATATTATTAGAAATATAGTAACAAATGGCTAAACATATTTTTTTATATTTATTTCACTATTGAATACTAACGAGAAAGAAAATCATGTAAAAATCGATTAATACATTTAATTACGAAGTCGATACTCAATTTGTTTCCCCACTGACTTTTGGCAAACTCGGCTATAGTTAACAATCCGTACAATTACCAGTTATGGATACTCTATAAATCATATTGAAATATTCGTTTTTAGCAACATACTACAATATTTTTGGTCAAGGTAACTCTTGTTAATAAATCACATCAAATCAATAAAAACGATCCCTATTTTCTGTCACTAGGTCAGAATAGTTCGTCATTCCTTGCACACATGTGATCTGGGATTTGTAGGTGTTACAGACACTAGGTCACAATTTAATTGAATTTCGTTCTGAAACTAATTGCTTTTGTTTTATACTTGGCAAAACTTTTTCGTCTCAATTAAAGCTCTTTCAGCGTAAGAGAAACCTCGAAATCATTCCTTCGCCGTACGCACAGCAATGAGAAACCTATTAGCAATCATACCAATGTAATATTATCTGCAAACTTTGCGAAACAACAAAGTTTCGTAAAATAATTCACAGATTGTTTTGACGTAGGTAGGTCTGTTTCACAAAGCTCAAAACTTTTTGAGGGATCTGTATACCTCGCGGGCTCAGCTGTAATTGAATCGTAGATAACGTAATAATTCTTAAGGCATAATATTATGTATCATCCAATTTAAATTCAGTTCCAAAACTAAGAGTCCAAACTTTTATCATAATACAAAAAAATATTTTTTATAGTAGATTATGAAAAAAAATTATATATATTTTTTTTACTTCAAAATGATCACTCGTAATTTTTTTTGCAGTTGTTACTGTTTCAAACTAGAAATGAAAGGTATTCCCTTAACTACAGAAAAATATTCTTATTACAAGTTTTTTTTAATATATACAAATCATAATGAAATTATTAATATTTGACTACTAATATAATTCTTATTTAAAACATAAAAAGTTCGAAATTAACAATATTTAAAGTTTGTTTAGAGATTTTTCGACACAAGATATTTTTTTAACTCTGTTTTATTTAGCAATCAGAAATACATAAAGATTCCTATGAGCTAGGTTAACAATATTTAAGAGCGATGCCTAAGAAGAACTCCAATGAGATCTTCTCAGTTAAACAATTAATTTGATAATATTATATTAGACCTAATCTAAGACTAAGTCTAAAGGCCATTGTCGTTTCAATCTCCTTATGCCAAAAGATTGAGTAATGTCAACTATTGATGGACACCAAATATAAATAATTTTTTAAAACAAAATTGAAATAAAATCAAAGATATAATCCTTAGTTATTCTAGCAGAAAATGAAGGAAAAATAATAAAATTAAGGAAAAATCATGGCATGGATCACTAGTACTAAAAATTCTGCAAGAAAAAGGAATAATACATATGAGCAATCTAAATCTTTAGCTGAAATGATTAGAAGAATTTAGATAAAATGGGTAGGCAATACTATCTGAAGTAAAATCAAGCAATTTCACAAGAAATAAATTTAATCATTAGTTATTCCAACATAGAATTTATCATAAGATAAAATCCTCTGACAAAACTCCATACGAATGCTGTATGTTTTTTGTAAAAAATGTTTTCATGGAAGGCATATTATAAACAAAAATTATATTTATCTAACTTATATTAATTATATTTTTATAAACAGTGAGTCTCATTATGATAAATTAAACACTAATACCTACCATAGCAGGATTTTTGTGATGATAGTAAGAGATGATGAAGATCTTTGGTGATAGAGATAACTAAACAATATATATATATATATATATATATATATATATATAGTGGTTTAACCTAATTAAACTGTATCGCCTTTATTAAACAATATATCTTTTATTTAGCAAAAACTCTTGAATATTAGAAATAAAATAGTGGACGTTTTTAATCCCTGGATGTCTCTTTTGAAATGCCTATGGAGTTTACCCAGGATTAGCTGACAAGCCTTAAATTAAACCTTGAAAATTGCAAAAAAAAACATTTCTACAATAATGATTATTTTACTGAACATAGTTTGACATGTGTTATTCATTGTGATAAAGTTGGTTTTGTTTTTACAGTATAATTGCTAAAAGTAAAATAGGGCCTACCCTAAATAATATTTGAGTTTTATCTGAATATAATTAATCATTAATGATAACCAATATATTTACTAAAATATATGAATAGTTGAATATACATATATATTTTAGTATATAATTCATGAAAATTAATTACAAGTAAAATTTACTATAGCAATAATGTGATAATATAGTTCTAATCATTACCAAACTTAAATCCAAGATCCGAATCAATCATCTCATTCTACAGATCAGATAAACCCGCAGCGAAAAGATTACGGTTGATTGTGCTTCGAGTCATTATCTTTAGCGATTATCCCTAAGTTCTATTCGTAGAAAGAGAACCTAAAACTAGCTTCATTCCCGAAAAGAGCTGAAACGCGTTCGTCCATTCCTTCCGCTAGTAGTTCTCCGGCTTCAGCCCACGTCTTGGTCTCGTTCCACCGTCGTTGTCTCAGAGATTTTCGGATTGCTTTCCCACGAGCGCGTCTCACACTTAAACCGTGGACGGACCAAAAGTTTGGAACTTGTTTCCATAAGATAATGAATGGCATTACGTGCGCTAACTAAAGAACGGAGTTTGCCTAGGCCGATGCGGTGGAGAGATACGCTCGTGTTTCCGTAATGCCGTCGCTTTCTCACGATGCATTGTAAAGAATAACTTGATAGCTTTTTAGTATTATTTATAAGTTTATTTTTAAACTATTTTTATATAGTATTAAACCATTAGAAAAATCTACTTTAAACTATTAAGACATTTAAACTAAAACCATAAGTCATTAACGTAACGTAAATTTTTGGCGTTAGTTTAACCAGTTTAACTATGGCGCTGTATTAAATCGAGCCCATGATGAGTATTTTTATCAATCTAAAGGTAAATTGCAAATTATTACTACATTTTACTTCTTTATTAAAATATTTTGCTGTCTTGTATTAAAATATCTTTTCCCTTTCTCTTATGCATTTTGTCTCAATTAAACTAGATTTTTCTTTATCTGATTGGTCTACGCGCAAAATAGACAAGAAATACATGTTATGAAAAACAAAACTAATTTCTGATATTTAACTACTAATGTCTAACATACAGCAAAATATCAAACAGTATGATCTATCTGTGTACAACAGTTATTATTAAATGAAATTGAACAAAAAAACTTATTTTTGACTCTTTGAAAGCAATACGGTCTGCAGGTCGTGTTAATGTAGGGCGCTGATTCAATGTAATAATGAAAACTTGTTCGCACAAATATACGAGTACTTTATCTTTTTCAGACCATCAGTGATTTCACATGGTACCCCAGGGGTCACATTGGTACAAATTTTTATCACATTTTTAGTAAAGTATATTAACAATGTGTGTCAAGTTTTATCAGAATTGAATTATTCATTTTTGAAAACGCATAATCTGTTTCAATATCTCAAAAACTCGCATATCTCAAAAACTATTGAATGTTTCAACTTTAAATTTTTGTCAAACATTTAATAAAGTGTAGTAACAATGTGTGGTAAGTTTTATCAAAATCGAATTATGCATTTTTGAAAACGTACAATCTGTTTCAATATTAGTATTGAGAGCGGAGCATGCAACCCATCAACCTCGAATATCTCAAAAACTATTGAATGTTCCAACTTTAAATTATTGTCAAATATTTAGTAAAAAGAAGTAATAATGTATGTCAAATTTCATCAAAATCGAATTATGCATTTTTGAAAACGTACAATCTGTTTTAATACCAATTAGTACCAATATATACTAGATGGAAATCCGCGACTGTTCCGGCGAAACTGGTATATGTGGTCACTTTAATATAGGGGGTCATATAACAAAACAAAATATATTGCAAAGGATTCACGGCACAAATAAGTTTGGGAACCTATGCACCAGACCCTATTTCAAAGAGAGTATAGTTTAGCTGTTAATGGCAGAAAATAGTCAATACACAAAGTTGTAGCACTGTTTTTTATGGCGAGTATATTTGTTCACCAAGTTAAACTAGTTCAATTATAATAGGTATCTAAAAATAATATGGATAATTGAGAAGTCTATAGACCCGAGATTACGCCTAAAAATTATATATAATAGAACAAATTAACAACATTAAATTATATAACATATTATAACATACATCTCAATAAATATTAGGCTTATTAAATCTTTGTATTTTTGTTTCACTTATAATTGTTATCGATTTGAACTAAGTTAGTCCTTTATTACAAAACATCCATAAATTCAAATTTATGATCATAAAGAAAAAATTGAAATATTTCCCTGCGGAAATAATAGCGCAACGCTCAAGATAAAAATATCGTGAAGATAACGTTTGAAACGGTCTTGGCTTCAAAAATATCATAAAATATAATATTAAAGTAGTATGGCTTTGACATTTACTCGAATCAAATATGCATGAATCGGTAAACGCTTTATTGATCAAAGATGAAACATCCAATCTATATATACGGAATTGGAGTTTTCCTTATATACACTTATGGAGTAAATATGCCAAACTACAAATCTATACTGCGTTTCTTGTTTGAGCAAGTTTTATAATTTGATTGAAGTTTTTGAATGCAGATTGAAAAGATACGAAAATGGAAGATTTTCAGTAGACGATTTTACTCTAATATTATGATTAAATCTAATACAAAAACATAACATTACATATGGAATATTATTATTAGATTATATTACGCATAAAAATTTATTAGCTTATCACTTATCACTTAAAATCATTATCTTGCGAACCAGTTTCACATCTCGTAACAAACATTTATTTTCTGCCGATTTTATTACTATGTGGTAATGATTTTCATAAAAAACTTTGTTGTAGAAATATATTGCTATGCATTTACTTGTTTGTTTGTGTATCCACAATGTAATATGGAACTATTTGGTGATATTTGCCTTCGAGTAAAGTTCAAACCACTGAAGTTCGTGTGAAATAGTTTCCATTTAAATTGATCTTTACACTAAGCTTCATTTTTCAAAAATTTTCTTAAACAATTCTAAGTTCCAAAAATTCATTGAGGATATCAACCCAAATTGAAATGCCATTTAGAAAAGAATATTGCTATTATCGTTATGACATTGTTTGTTAGATGTTAACGATATAGACACTATATCGTTAGGTATTTCTTTTGTAGTGGTAAATGATCCAATCCAGGTTCTATAAAATTATTACTACCTCTCTATGAAATAACAGTTGTCTTGATGAGACAGCAGACCTTCTCATAAGACTTCGGGCTCCAAATCCCTCCTAGCAGAATGGTAAGATTTTTCGATCTTCAACACATAACTTTGTAAATTGAAAAGGCATTTAGAGAGGGATATCGTTACTATCGTTAGGACATTGTTTGTTGGATGTTAACGGTCCATTCGTAGTTCCGTAAATTCATTACCTGGAGAGATCGTAACGGCGTGTCCGTTCTATGTCGTAGCGTTTCATGAGTTACGAAACCGATTATCGCCCGTCGAGCAGTCAAAGGACTCGATAAACGAACCACATTACGAACGTAAAGCAACTTTGATGATTGCGGCTAATGTGGCCATTACAGGATAGATGAGTAATTACCTCAGAATTACCAACAAATAGTAAGCAGACAAATAGGATGATTGAATCATCGTGCATGTTCTAATTTCATTGTAGTCACTTTATTATATTTGGAGTTAAATAATTGTAAATAACGCACAGAAGTGAAATTTCTACTACACATTTGATTAAATTCGTATTTTTCTATTTCTGTAAAGAAATTTTGAAGATTGCTTTCAATGTGACCTTTACAAAATATATGAGTAAATACCTAAAAATTAACAACAAATAGTGAGAAAACAGACAGGAATATTGAGCAATGTTAGTCCTAATTTTGTTAAATTCACTTTTTTTGAAATTAGCGGTGAATAATTGTAAATAAGGTAAAGAGATGTAATTTGCTCTATACAGCTGATAAAATTAACATTTTTTTTATTTCCGTAAGGAAACTTTGATGATTGCAGCTGATGTGGCCATTACAGGATAGATGAGTAATTACCTCTGAATTACCAGCAAATAGTAAGCAGATAAACAGAATTATGTGCAATCACTTCATTATTTTTGACGTTAAACAATTGTAAGTAATGTGCAGAGATGAAATTTTCACCATACACCAGATGAAACTGGCATTATGTTATTTCTGCAATTATAAATTGGGAAGAACTATCAAGAGTGAGCAAAGGAACAACTCTATTGAGCACCAATATTACAAGAGGGTGCCTGCTAAAGGATGGCGTTCATGGTAAATTAGAAAGACTGCAAATACTAGAAAAATAAGAATGCATATGATTGATGTCTTAACCGAGAAGAAAAAATACAGAAAATTAAAAGCCAAAGCACAGGACCAGGAATAATAGAAGCAGAAATTTGGACAGTAAAATTTTTTATAAGCGTATTAAAACGCAAAATTATTCTATGTAAAGTTATGATTGTGATCAATATGCCTTTATTTATAATATTGGTATTGGCATTGATTTTAATAAAAATATTTACTTGGTAGAAACTCTTTGAAGTAAAGATATCACGATTAAAATTTTAATAAAAATTTATAGGAAATATCGTTTTATCATAAATCAATTTAATAATCAGTAAATATAGAGCCATTGAGAATGCAAAAGATCCAGTTTATATTTCCAAAATAACTGCCTCACATATTTGTAATAATTTATATCTCCTTAATTGAGCTCATTTTGTTACATTTAATTACATCTACTAATTAATTGAATAGCACTTATATTATGTTTGATACATTTTATTTGCTGTTATACTTTTTTTATTTGAAGCGATTCTTATTTTGTTCATGTTTTATTTAGAATAAAATTATATGCACCTCGATTAAATATTCAAAAACGTAAAATCTTTTTATATGTAAAATCTTGATGGGTTTCAAAAATTTAAAGAAAATCTGTGAAAACTCCGACTTTGGGCAATTTCTCCATAGAACATTCATTGTTCATATGTGCTTTATATTTTCCTTATAAGTTGAAATATTAAAATTCTGTATGTAGAGAACACGAAATAATATCGCAATCTAGATATCATTATAGAGAATATCCTTAATCACAGTTGTCGGAACTAATTACTTTTCTTCCCAATTATTTCAAAATTCGTCGGAGACGTCTTTATAAAGTTTTCGTCATTATGATGAATTTTCATCGTCGTAGTTCCTCATTTATGGGACAGTACAGCCATGGCCGAGTATTTGCATACAATTCGACTATGACGATTAATTAAAGCGTCAGGGCGGGACGTTATCAAATCGGGAACGCCATTAATTCTTAGTCTAGACGAGCTACATTATACATGATATCATGTTCCTTTACGACTGTTTGCCTCTATTCTGATAGGACCCATGACAATTTTACTATACGAGGCCAAAGCACTTAAATAATAATTGAAAACTGTGTTATAGAAGACTGGACGGTATCAGAATCGATCGTATCTGCAGATTTTATGGTTCTATTTTGAGATTTCAGCGAAATGTATATCGTAACGATAAATATTTGTCATTGAAATCATTTTTGTTATAGGAGAATGTGTATTCAGAACATTGAAAAAGATACAAAAGATTCATGGTAAACAATTTTATTTTTATTTGATCTTTTCCAATATTATAGTTAATTAATTTTGTAACATTAATTATAGTTTCTATTAACGCATAAATAATTTTATATCACAGTTCTTTAACGCGGTACATCAAATCTGCTCTCTATTTATAAAGTATGAGGATCAGCATTGAAATTGTAGCAATTGTAAATTTCAGTATTAGATGTGAAATGTAAATTCATTCCATGATAATATGAAATAAATTCAACCGATTAATTAGTAAAAATGCGCAGGTTAGGTATAATTGAAATTAATGAAATTTCGAGTTGTGACTTTTGGTGGCACATTTTGCCAGCCATCATTGACCTTATTACAAAATAAATAGTCATGCATTTCATAACAGAACGCAAATACAAAGAACATACTAAAATTTAAATTGTTTTGCATACAGAATAAATAATTCATGATATTATTGATAAACATGAAATAATCGAGCCATTCAGAGCATAACAGTTTATTACACAAAAGCGCATTTCATTTAATAACTCGACAAATTCATATTAACAACGCAAATATAAAACCTATACATAATTTATTAGTTATTCTGTTCGATAAAACAATAATGAAATCGTACCGAAATTGCACAGTACGTCATAACAGCACATTATCATGTACCTACGTGCAATCTATGTTACATTGATTTATGATTTATTAATCCACGCCAGTATTAGAAACACAATAGCCTGATAGTCGGGTCTTCCATACACCAACATTATATATTATTCACTCGCAATCAGTACTGATTACATTATTTATACTTTTCCGACACCGCCATTTCCGATAAAGTCCTATATTGCCGACAATATTTCATTCAGATCCGAGAATGCTTTGTAATTCACACGTTGTTTCGGTCAATATACATTAGCAAATATGTATTATAATAATATCAGATTAAAAATAACAAATCTCTGCAATAATAATGTTAGGTTAATAGTGTAAAATTACATTTTGGTGAAGGTGGAGCTATTTTGCAATACTAGATGAATGAACTGCTAATTGAAAGTTTCTGGAAAAATATTGTATGACATTCCTAATCTGGAATAGAGAATAGTGTTTTACTCTTGTTTGATGATATAACAAAATATAGTGAATTCTATTTGTAATTAAATATATATTTTATTGAGTTTTATGATCAAGTTACAAATGCACTTGAATTAACAAGGAGTAGCTCAGGTTTACTGTTCTTTTTGATAAAATTTCACATGATGATAGAGTTTATGGTCAAACCGAACACCTTGAAATATTATAGGCCTATGAGAAGTAGTTTTATCATAAAAATTAATTAAGTATTCCATATCAATATTTTAGTAGCTCAGATCCGTTTAGACGCTTGCTCACACTTTTTGCGCTCAGATGAAAGAGTTAAAAATAATCGGGTTGCAAACTATTGAAGTTCTTTTTAATTCATGAACATCTTACATTAGAGTAAATAAATGGAACACATTAAACTATATAAATATAATAAACAACATAAGCTTAAGCATACTCTGCGGTTTAATTTCCACGTGCATTCAATGATTTATCGTAATGCTCATATTCACCTCTCACGGATTATTCGTGAGCACATTAGTCTTCCGCCTGCCGGTCGAGATGGACTATTATTTACGTACAATTTTCATAGAGCACATGTTGTATATATACACATAACATGTAATATATCCGAACAAAAATATCCCGCCGCTTTCCCGGCCGCGGGAATAGACGTTCTTCAAGCGAAACGGCTCAACAAAGGCCGCCGCACGGACGAGACTCATCTCCGCTGTATAATTCATAGGAGAAGACCGAGGGATGAGAGTTTCTCAATCGGAGAAATGAAGAAAAATATCAAAGGTTAAATATCAATTTTATTGTACTGCTTCATATAATAATGACTTTTATTGAAATAATAATTTAATAAACTCAATGCAATCTGTACTTAACCCTTTCGCTACAAGGGTTTTTTCCGCGAGACGTTGCTGTACGTGTAGTGAAATATATACATAGTTCATTAGTTATTATATTCTATTATATGTAGTAAAATACTTAAGCAATCGTTACAACAAATCTGATTTTTCAATCGTTATCAATAAAAAAGCATTTAAAAATTAACCAGTGGTGTAAGCCAACGTGCTCCATTTTCGTTTTTCCCAAAAACAATCGTTTCGTCAATACAAGCAAAAGGTTTTTTGGCGAATGCTCCGTGTTCCCAAAAACTCGATTTCTATTTTTTGCACTCTTCGCTCCGTATCTCCGAAATAGCTGGACCTATCTTTGTTAAAAACTAATCAGCTTGTCTCCCCATCAGTAGGAAACAAATATTTTTTGAATGATTCATATTGGTTAATCTGTGCGTCCGAAATCCTGGACAATAATTTGTATCTGTACATACATACATACACATCCATTTTTGAGATGTAAGATGTGCCAAAATATTCAGAAACTTTCAAAACAAAGATAGGCAAACATTTGCAATTTCGTCAATTAATGAGGCATGCAGTTAAAATATTAATTCAATAAACTCAATGCAAACTGTACTTAACCCCTACATTACCAAAGTTATTTTCGCGGTACCTAGCTGTACGTGCTAGTGAATCATATACATAATTTATTAGCTATTATGTTATATATAGTAAAACATCAAGTATTCATTACAAAAAATCTTATTTCTCAATCGTTATTAACAAAATGCATTTAATAATGAGCTAGTGGTGTTATGACAACGTGCCCTATTTTTGCTATCCCCAATAACAATCGTTTCGTCAAAACAAGCAAATGGTTTTTTGGCGACTGCTCCGTGTTCCCAAAAACTCGATTTCTATTTTTTGCACTTTGTTCCGTATCTCCAAAATGGCTAGACCTGTCTTTGCTAAAAACTAATCAGCTCGTCTCCCCATCAGCAGGAATCAAATTTTTTCTGAATTATTCATATTGGTGAATCTGTGCGCTTGAAATCGTGGACAAAAAATTGTATCCATGCATACATACACACACATCCATTTTTTTAAGATATGCCAAAATGTTCAGAAACTTTCGAAACATAAAGGTATCCAAACATTTTTAATTTCGATTTGTGGACGATTACTATAACTTGACCTACGGGAAGTTGAAAATTACACTTCCAAAAAACTAAGAACCACAATACCAAATCAAAATCCTCGATAACTTAATTCAGGATGATAAATATTAAATCAAAATTCGTCACACTAGATACCGTCTGTAGGCAACATTTATAATAAAAAAGTTTTAATTATGTTTTTAGGTTTGAAAAGAAGTTAAGAACCCTTGGCCTAAGTCTCCTTGTTCGCTTTTTCCTGTACATCGCCAAGAAATGCCTCTCGCATGCCATCCTGTAATATTTGTGAGCTTCGGCGAAGGACCGGAGCCGCTACCCCGGAAATTAGGTGACTCGAACACGTTTATCAAACTTTTAATACGAGGCCGTCCTTGCACCTCATACGCGATGTGCTCTAGTGAACATTGTTATCAATAATAAATTGCAGAGAGGAAAGCTGATGGTGATTTACCATCAACGATTTTCTTAAGTATTTTTACTTTGAGCGTCTCTCATGTCTTATGCAACGTTTATGATCATCGTTTGCGTAATGGACTTAAGTATATTTCACTTCTTATATACATACATTTGTTTATTGTAAATATAATATTAATATTTATAATTCTTCTTCAGTAAATTATATGAATATTTTTGTTCAAATTAATATCATGAATTTATTTTCTGTATTGAAAAAAAAATTATTCTAAAATATAAAGTTGTGTAGAATATTTAGAGATTATGACTGTATGTATTATACCAAGTGATAAAATACAAACTCATTCTTCCAAATACTAAAACCGTCTCGAGGATCACCAAAACTCATTCGCTATAGAACTTTACCACAACCCAAATAGGACACGAATAAAAAAAGAAGCTTGTCATATATTAAATTCTGTCAATATCAAAATCACTTACATTGGTCAGAGGATTTTATATAATAAGTACATTTTTTATTCCTAAAATTTGGTTATTATATTATGATAAGTATATAATTACCTATTGATAATATTTCAATAAAATGGTTGTGAACCATGTTTATGGTAAAACGAAAAATGGTAAAATGGTAATATGTCAATATATTAAAAATAATTTAGACCTTCAGATCAATTGATTTATATCAAATAGGGAGCATGTAAAATTATAACGCCTAGTCGGTTATTTTTTTTATTGCGGCTCTGCGCAAAAACAGACCATGGTGTAAAAGTACATTATTTTATTATCCCTTTTCAGTAACATTTTCTACTTTTGCTTCTCTACATTTGATTTTTTTAATAATATATCAATATATTAAAAATAATTTAGACCTTCAGATCAATTGATTTATATCAAATAGGTAGCATGTTAAAGTATAATGCCTAGTCGGTTGTTCTTTTATTGCTGCTTTGCGCAAAAGCAGATCAAAAGTACATAAATTTATCACCCCTTTTCAGTATCATTTTCTACTTCTGCTTCCCTACATTTGATTTTTTTGCATAGGTCGTCCAAAAAGCACATGCTTCTCAATTTACTCATTATTATATACATTCACCAAAATTAGTCCTTATTTAAATGTCGTGCAAATTTGATCTCATAGAGAACTGTATAAAAACCAAACTCGCATATTGCCTGAACGTTATCTGCGTGAGCCCAGATTCGAAGTAAGAATTCAATATAACAGGCCCATGTGAAAATGCCGCATTCAGCCAGGTTGCCCGATATTATATCGAGGAAAATTCATTATCCGCGCGGCAGGGCGACGCGCTAGGGTGACGCTGGTGGGCTACGAGCGCTTCGGCTTCGGACCGAAATGCGCTGGATATTCTCAAATGTGCTAAATATTTTGTACGCGGCATGCAGATAAATCGCTGTGCTACATTGCGGCTATGAATATTAGATTAACAAATCATACGAATAACAACTTTTAGGAGTTAAAACGAATGTATATTGACGAATAATACTGCTGAAATCGAAATACTACTTTCTATATTCTGTTTATCAAATATTTAAAAAACGCTTAGAATTCAATATCAATTCAAGAGATTTGAATTAAAAAAACTATATAGTATTTATTAGTGCTTGTGCCCTAAATTAGATAAAGAATGCATACTTGTAAAACTAAACCTTTCAAAAATTTTGGAAATTATTTGATACCTTTTTTAAATTCTCAGATAGCACAGTTAAAATACTACTAACCATCGTAAAAGCATCCTAGTATGATTCCAACGATACCATATACATTGATTTGAACATTAAATCTTTAGAGGTAGTTATCAAGAAATTCATCAAAAGAACGAAATTCATCCAAATGAACTTGCAAATGCAAAAGCAATGAAAAATATTCTTATTAGAAAAACTGAAAAGGAAGTAGCTTCAAGATTTAAGAAACAGAGAAAGAAATTTCTCATGAAACAATGTATGAACGCTTTATATTCGATAGCAGATTACCTCGTTGAACCCAAGTTTCAGAATTGTCATGATAAATAAATAAAAGAAAATTAAATTTCATAGAATTTCAGAATTTAAAAAAAAAAAGATAAATTGTTTGGAACATGGACTTGTTTGATAAAAATATACGTTCTTAAAGTTAAAAAATTTCACTAAAGCCATACATTTTATTTATATAAAATTTATAAACAATTGCAATAACCAAATAATAATGAACACTATTTAATATTACTGGCAAACACTATTTAACATTGATCTAGTACTATTTTGAATCATCATATCTAGTTTTTAATTTTATCATACATACTACATTTTAATTTTAATGTAAATACTATCCTTTGTACTCTTTTTTTATTTAAACTTAGTTATTGTTCATCATTATTGTTAGATGTTAAACTATTTAACAATTGTAATAAATATTGTAATTAAAAAAATTTTTGATTCAATTATAATGTTTTTTAAAAAAAACTTATTCTTTAAATTACCAAGGGACAACAGATCTTCATCCAAAACAAATCACACAAAACTCAACCATGCACTGAATGTTTATTTTTTATATTTTGGCTAAATTTATTTCAACTGAATGATATTCTCATTGCAGCAATTGAAACAGAATTGATTTGATCAAAAAACACATTCTCTCTTTATTTAGATTTAAAAAAATGTCACAGATAATTGACACGGATGATAGTATTATTAATATATCTACTTACAAGAACAATTTCTAAATAATACTAAAATATTAAAATCAATCTTATCAAACTAATTTATGCTCATTAGTCCTAGT
Source organism: Ctenocephalides felis (assembly GCF_003426905.1). Taxonomy (NCBI): domain Eukaryota; kingdom Metazoa; phylum Arthropoda; class Insecta; order Siphonaptera; family Pulicidae; genus Ctenocephalides; species Ctenocephalides felis. The sequence goes on along the minus strand of NW_020537758.1, from coordinate 8,093,300 downwards.
TTAAAATTTTCCGACTTTAATGTTGAATTGTATTTACTCCAACCTTAGTATAAGTAAATTTGTTTATTTTTGTACCAAAATTACAGCTTTATACTAAAAATAAGCATCAATAAATCATTAATTTTGTTCTATGTATCGTAACATCAGTATTCCCTAACAGTATAATTTTCTCAAAATTTAGTAATTCGAAACTGTTTCTTCTCTATCAAAGTTTACAAAATTTCCTTTGATAAAATGTAAAAGAACAACTATGCAAGAGGCGCAACGCGCTGTAAGAGCATTAATTTACAAACTACATAAACTAGGTTAATAATGCAAAATTATGATGTTATGATACGCTTGATTATTTTAAAATAACCAACTTTAAACTTTTACAAAAGTGTAAATCATTAAAATACTTGCATGTTGAAATGAAAGAAGTTATGAAATTATAGACCGCGAGGCGAGATAAATGCGAGTATAAGGGATGTATATTATACTATGGGGGTGTTATTCATTACTTTACTAACTACGTCTATTTAAAGTTTGTACTATGCCCACATATGCATTACTGTTCAAGTTCATGTATATTTATGTGCGTTTCTAACAGTTATGTGTGCAGAGGGGATACGTAAATAATGATATAGATTTTCGCAATTCCATTATGAAATATTGGCTAACCCGAAAGTTAGGTGATAAATTACTAGCTGCATGTGGTAATTGTCAAAAAAAAGATTAAAGGAAAATAGCAATAGCATTGTTTATGATTATTATTTCATTACTTAAAATAAAATTACAATGAATAACCAGCAATATAAAAAATAATCAATCAAAAGAGTTTTCATTTTTTAATTTATATTGCGTGCCTCCAAAAAAATGAGCTTTTAAATGCAACCATCTTGAGCTTCGATATAAATGTAATCATTTTTTTCATTTTGTGGTTAATTTTCATTATTTTTGTTCATTTCTCCTTTAGAACTATAACCATTTGGAATCTCTACTTTATTTTTAAATCTTCTACGTATTTTAATAATAATTTCAAGTAATGTTTTCTTTGCAATAAATACAATTAAGGAATTTAATATTTTGGTATTTATTGACGCTAAATAACAGACGTCCTCGAAAGGGGACAATTCAGATGATCAACGCGAGAAAATGCAGGAAATTGAAAATCTTGGCACAGGAGATGAATGTGGGAAAGCAAAAATTTTAATAGTAAAATGGAGAAAAGTGAACTGTCAGCAAGAACCTTCGATTGTGCTGAAAATGGGAAACTTTTACACCTTGAAACAGCAATGGAAAAAACTACTTCGTTTTAGTTTTGTTTATTGCAATAAATTCAAATAAGATGAGTAAATTTAATCTGTATCAGAAATATATTAGAAGTAAAAACTATAATGATAGGGCTTTGTAAAAAATATACTGATAAATAAATATTAAAACTAGGTTCACAGGACCCGTCAATTTGACAGAATTTTTATCTCTGAAATGGAATACTCACTGCAAACTACTCTATATTTGCCTTGTAAATTTATAATTGTGTCAAAAGATAGACTATATAAACAAATATAATTATAATAAACTTTGTTATTTTAAAATTTATATGTAGTGTATCCCTTTCTAGATAAACCCATCAAAATGACAAGGGTGCTGATTGCGCAGACAATTTTTTTATTAAATTATAAACAGCAATCAAAATTACATATTTTATAAGCTTGTCTGCTATGATTTAACATTAAGAAATATATATAATACAAGAAATAATAATAGTCATAATATAAATAATAATGATAATGATATTAGAAGTAATAATAATAATTATGAGAATAATAATGATAATTATAATAATAATAATAATAATAACAACAACAATAATAATAAAAATAATTAAATAACAGTATCAGGATTACTCTATAGAGTGAATCACTTAATGATAATAAATCTACTTAAGTAGATCTATGAGCCAGTTTCTTTTGAGTCTTCTGCTTGTTGTCGCATGTAGAAGCGGTTGTAATAGTTTGTTATGATGGTTTCCAATTTTGTGGTTATGGGTGAGGTTTTTGTCCTTGATAACATCTTTAATATAAGGAATGTTGAGATCATTGTTAATAGTGTGGTTTGAAACATACCATGGAGCAGTGCACATTTCTCGAAGAGTCTTGGATTCAATTCTTTGCATCATAACTATATTATATTGACTGGCACAGCATCCTCATAGTTCAATGCCATAGGACCAGATTGGTTTAATATTGGTTTTATATATTGAAACTTTATTATCCAGAAATAGTTTAGAATTTCATTCTATTAGCCAAAATAATTCCTTTCTTTTTTATTTTAATTGTTGGATTTTTCATTTCATATTGGATCTGCACGTCAGTTTTTTGCCTGTAAGTGCATGCCTAGACATTTTACGCAAACAAACATTATATTTTTATATCATAAAAATGTAGCTTCGTGCACGTTTATATTCCGGATAATATCATCAGAATAACTTCGTCTTACTTATTGGCGGAGCATTGTCCTTTTTACAAAAGTTTTATCAAACAATTCCTCAATAAGAGCACGCAGCACGTGACGGTACCGATAACATGCACGTGCACATTTGTCCGATTCTGTCGCTGAATGCAACCTCGGTCCTGGGGGTCGTCGGGAGCTTTTGCCGGAGTCCTTGGCGGAAAAGGTTTCCCAGTGGAAACGAGAAACTGGAAAACGGAAAAACAGTGGAATGGGTCGAACACAACTGAGAAGAGACGAGAGAACCATCGCGTTCGTCGTCAAAGTTAATAAGTTTCGAATCGTCACGGAGCGACAACGTAACAATTGCGAATGAACGTGTGTGTCGGATTGCTTAGAGAGAAATAGAAGAACGAGCTTTGCTGAGTGCAATAAAAGTTCCCGCATAAAATGAAAAAGCTCTTTCGAATTTAAACTATTGTTCACTAGCATTTATTTAGAGAGATGCGACGACGTATCGACAACTGAACAAGCGACGGGAACGAGAATAAAAATTCTATATAACAGACTGCAGTGTATGAATTACATGAATTCGAAGTAGATGGCCCAATGGTGAATCGCAATGTTGAATTTATACAAACATTTAATGGAAAAGTTGAATAGAATTCTATTTATTGGAAAGTTTATAGAATGGTGAATTTTACTTGAATATAATCAATGACATTGAAAATATACATATACAGTTTGTTTATTAGTCTTTTTCAAAAATTACATGGAATAAATTTGCTTGAAACATCATTTATTATTTGTAATACTGCACTCTGGGCAATAAGAGTCACTTGGAATTATATATTTTGTTCAATAATTTGTGAACCTTCTAATTTTTTGGTAATACGTTGGCCTTGCTTTTTATTCTCAATGTAGTAATCATATAACAAACTGCCTAATTATATTATTTAATGAATTTGTTTATATTTTATTTTATTCAATGTCTTTTGGAAAATAGTTCTAACTAATATAGACATAAATATGAGACCCATCAGAATTTAAAACACTACATAAATTATTTAATCACTCAAAAATTAAATTAATTATTTGATTAATGAAATTTTAAGTTCTTTGAGCATTTTATTTTTCTACAATATCAAGAAATAAAAAAATATAAATTCTAAAAATCATTTTTAAGCCCACCAGTTATTATTTTGGGGTTTATCATCAATATAGAATATACATAATATGCGTTCAAAAAACTTAACTGTATATTCAGTCAAATTTAGGGTCTATTTTGGCAATATTATTACAAACTGATTTTAAGAAGTATTGTATTGTATTATTAGTTTATTATAATTTTACGATTTTATTTTAATTCGGTAACACATATGCAATAAATGCAGTGATGCGTTTATTTTTATCTCTCTACAGAATTTATTTGCACATTTAGTGATCAGTATTCTGCCATTATGATTTAAAATGCAAAATATGCTATTAAAAACCTCATGCGAGATATAATTTATCACATTAATGATAAATGACTATAGAAATATTGCGAATAGTATGATCATCATATTTGTTGTTTTCTGGCTCATTCACGATTATCGGCAAACAATGTATTCCCCACCTATTTTGACTGATGAATATTTTATAATTCGATAAATAGAAACGGATAAAAAGACTCTTGAAACTAAACATAACAAAGTAAAATAATGTTTTAGCATAATATTTTACTAATAAATCACAATTGTTCATATGAGTATATGAATATACCATTTCAAGTAAATTATCAAGTATCTTTATATACTGCCAGATTATGAAGAATTAAAATAATACCCTTTTGTGTTTTAATTTTAAGTTTTGCAATTTTTTAGGATTCAATTATTTGTAGTTTGTGCTCAGGTGATTGTGTATTTTAAGCGAAAGCTCAGAAATGAATATATATAAAAATAAAATTATTTATACAAAATTAAGAAGAAAATGTTCAGTATAATTTATAGAGTAATAATTTTAGAAACTTAATTGTATTGAAAAAACTGTAATTTTTATTTTTAGTTATTGAAGCAATAAAAAATTGCTTGGCATTCCTATTTATATTTAACTAATTTTTTAAACTTTACTCACTTTAATATTAATTAATATGGACCAATGAAATTGATGACAAAATTTGTTTATTACTTATTATGTGTCACCATAGGCTACTTAGTACTTATATAAATTCATTAAAACATGAATACGTAATTCAAACTTTTATAATTGCTGATTAATTTCCATCCCTTCGAAATCCCCTATTACATAGTTACAGTTTTCCATAAGATTTATCAAATTTAGAATATCAAAAAAAATGTATTTAGGTCTACATTTCAGCCACACAATTATGGATCATTAGGCTAACTAACTTTACAAAGCTTATCTCGTTCGCAAACGCCAACAACATGCAAAATCCTTTCGAAATAAATAAGCACATGGAGTATAATTAGCCATTCTAGTGTTAGCATTTCACGGAACTTAACGGATTCTAGTGTTAGGTTCGCTTTGGGTGTTGTTTACCTGCCGCTGTGGGACTACACCAGTAATGAGCCGGCGGCTGCTGATAGAGCAGAGCCGCCGTCTTGCCGCTTTGATCGGCGATTAACAGAGTTTGGTCCAGCTTGAACCGGTCTTCTGACCGCCTTGACAGCGGCGCCTGAAACACACACACACAGTCACGCTCGACGGCTCAACCCACGAGTCTCGTGCTTTTTGTTTTTATTGACACTCGCGTCGATGCGTTCGCCTCGCTCAGGTGTATTATTTGTTTTATGTCGTATATTATATCTCTAGGAGCTTTTCTCTTCTCACACCGAAAACGTGCACCGCACGACCGGCATCGATCGCGATAAAGAAACGCGACTCTTACGTCGATTCCACACGATTAGAAAAAGAAATAAAAAATACACGCAAATTAAAAATTAATTTTGAAAAAAATACACCACTCATGTACAATTTTTGCAATAAAAAAATTACAGTATTATATATTTACAAATATACATAGAACACACACAAAACGCGCACGTGTTTACGAAATCTGTTGAGATCAGTGTTGATCGCAAATAGTATAGTGATTTCAATATTTTTTTTAATTCAGGGTACAAAAACAACGAACACGCAAAAGTATTACACCAAAATCGCAAATTAAATTGATATAGAAATTTCTTTTACAAATATAACTGATTTAAATTTTCAATAATTTCTTTTCGTAACAAATACATCAACAAACAACACCGAAACGTGTATTAAAGATTTAGAGACACGCACATCAATTAAATTCTTTTAGGCACTTCGAAGTCGTTAGTCGTCGCGTCATGATACGTGCATTACGCCTTTGTTGGTTTGCACAGGGTACAGGTTCCACGGTACGGCGAGTACTGAATATTCTGGATGCGCGAGACGTCCGCGTAGCTCGTACCCGTCGGCGCATGCCGGTCGCGTAGCGCTGCCACGAGGACCGCGGCGGGATCATGCGCGACGCCCGTAGGCTCGTAGGCTCGCCGACTCGAGGAGAAAGAGTTGAGGAGGACGACTCACAGCCCACAGGCTTGATCGCGTATCGACTAAAGACGTGCGGCGCACTGTCTTACTGTTGTTGTGCTGTGTGGGTTTGTTAATTGGATTGGATAATAATGAGAGAACTGGGTCGTTGTTAACAGCAAAAGAAAACGAGAAAAAGGAAAAACCTCACGGGAATTGTGATGGAAATCATTAAATTTCTCGATTGTTCTGCAGACACCGAATAAGGTTTTATAAAGTAAATGAGATGACATAGCCAAAGAAAAAAGGTAATTAGGATTTGGCATATTCGACTCAAACATATTTTTTATGGAAACTGAGCCGAAGTTTAACGAGTGAAGTTTAACATTTATTACATTTTTGTGTGACAATTATTATTTTATATCAAAAAGTACCGCAATAATATAATATTGCTTTAAGTTGCATATTTAAATATTAATTTTATTTATTCTTATCACAATAAGTGCATTTCAAGATAAATTATCTGTTTCTTACTTAGTGTACTAGAGATGGGTAACTCACTCCGATACAACTC
>NW_020537758.1:8040988-8085792 GCF_003426905.1 Ctenocephalides felis | reverse complement strand
ATGAGATGACATAGCCAAAGAAAAAAGGTAATAGGATTTGGCATATTCGACTCAAACATATTTTTTATGGACTGAGCCGAAGTTTAACGAGTGAAGTTTAACATTTATTACATTTTGTGTGACAAATATTATTTTATATCAAAAAGTACCGCAATAATATAATATTGCTTTAAGTTGCATATTTAAATATTAATTTTTATTTATTCTTATCACAATAAGTGCATTTCAAGATAAATTATCTGTTTCTTACTTAGTGTACTAGAGATGGGTAACTCACTCCGATACAACTCCTACCTCGGAGTGAATCCGAGTGGAGTTGTTTCACAGGATTTGTCATATCCGACTTCCTTAAACTGGTATTAAATCTGTTAACTCGTACAGGCATTAAGTGTTTTTGTCGTTTTTTGCTTTGAAAAGGAAGCGGTCACTTTCTTGTCTCGCAGGCAGTTTTATGACCTTTTTAGGTATAAAAGTCAAAATAAATACCATTGTGTATTTTCCAGAAAATACAAAAATGTTACTTTAAAGATACAGAACAATGAAATTGTATTCAAGTGTGAATAGCTCAAATGCATAATTTATTGAATAGTAAGGGATGATATTCTAACTACGACAATCTTTGGCCGTAAATGGCTGCAATCAGGAATATACATACCGAAAAATATACGAAAATAATTAATTGAATTTGATTCTCAAGTTTTGCGTTTTTACTTTGGTCAACACTTTTAAAATTACGTGTCATTGAGTCGATCATCTGGTCGAAAAGTTTTACAACTCGTCATTTATTTGTGAATTATTTAGAAAAATTATTTTGTTAATATTTTTTTAATTTTTTTTATTCATGAATTTTTATTTCAAAAAATTAAATGGAATTTGACAAATCCTCAGATGCATTAACAACGCACTATAGATACAGATTTGTGTCGAGTATTTCGGTTTCAAAGTTGTTGGAGTCGTGGAGTTGTTAAGCGGATATAACTCCTCCCTAAAGCGGAGTCAAATCCGAGTCGATCCGGCTTCGGATATAAGCCCATCCCTAATTGATATATATATATATATATATATATCCAAAGTTGGATATATATGATCTTTGGTACCTATTTTGCTCAGCCTTTGTTCGGAAACATTGCAAATTTGGTTTTGGGTGGCTTTTTTGGTATTCATATATTTCAAAAAAATTTTGATAGATTTAATATCTATTGGTTTTCCTGCTGCAATTTTGTCTTTCTTAAATATATGATCAACGTTTTATCATTGAAATAATCTAGATAAAATGTGTATACATTGTTGAATATAATAAAAAGAAACAGCTCAAACTGCTACATTAACGTTCATAGTTCCAATATCTTCTGTACTATCGCAAATACTGAACCTCCTTGATCTGATTGTGTAGACGTAGACCATCAGTTCGCTCGGGTAGGCCGGTACAATGCTACCAGATCGGGTGTACGTGCGCTGCGCGATCATCGCTATTTATTATTGCATCTCTCAGTACCGGAGCGAACGATCGAACCATCGAACGATCGGTAACCGTTTAGAACGTAGAAGATATAAAACTGAAACGAAACTAACAATAAGTCGTCTTTTATATAACAAAACTGTATTGCCCATCCACTGCTCTGCGGCGAATATGAACTGCGTCATTAGAACGCAAAAGGGTAAAGGATCGGGAGATGGTTATCGTTAGAATACTGAGCCATCATTCTACAGTTTATGCGGGCGGATTGTTGTAATAAAACTGAATTGTTATGAATGCCATATTTTTATGATTTCACAGACAGCAGTAGTTTTGAATTAACCATTATGCGGAGAAATAAAGGATACAAAGATATGAAGATATCAGAAAGCACAAGATTTTCACTACAGAATCATTGTACGAATAAATCTGACGCAAATTTGACTCATTTTCACCTAAAACCTAAAATTTATTTGAATATAAAATGAAATCAATGCTGATATATATAAAAAATTATCATGAACAATAAGAATTGAGATTCAACATTTTTGTAAAACAGCAAATTATGACTACAGAAGTTTGAAAGTTGACGAAAGTTCTAAAAAACGGCTCAGCCAATCGCCTCGGAAAACCAACCAAGCGAATCTAGTATCATCAAAGGGCATTGAAATATGTTTCTGACCAAAACATAAACTTTACTTGCGGAAAGTTGAAAAAATGCCCAAAATTAATTGTGCTACTTGTACAAACTTTCTCTATTTGACATAAAAATCCTAAACTGAAATATTTAGTTTATTCTAAACCAGATGACCCAACAGACGTTGTCCTGTAACAATGTCTACAATTTTTTAATATAATATACTAATATTTATCGATTACCTAAAAATAATAACTATTGTTTTTTAAATTACTCTTCACGCCAAAATGCATATACATCTATAACATAAGCGATGTTAAATGTAGAACTGCTTTATATAAAATGATGAGCCTCAATTCGCACACTATACTGGAAATTCAAGTCTTTTAAACTGACAGATCATAGTTTTCATTTTATTTTCAATGCAAACAATGACATGTCGTTTTTTTGCAATTTTTTCCACTTATTTCTACAATATTGCACATACATCCCAGTACTTTATAATCACATACATCCTAGAAAATTTTCTTAACAAATTTCAGAAAGATTTCTCAAAATCCGAATAATTGTTTAGAAGGAGTATACAGTGAGTGCTTGTAATTCAATATGAACTTTAATAGCAATAAAGCTCAAATTGATTCTACGTTTTAGTTAGAAAACGTTTGGATGAGAAAAAAAGGGCTGTTTTTAGGGTTTCCCCGGCAATTATTCGATTTTTTCTTGCCGTAAGAACCATCCTTGGAGTTCAAGGAACATTTTAAAAAAAGAATTGGCCAAATTGGCCCAGCCGTTGTTGAGTTATGCGCTTACCAACATATTTTGAGATTCATTTATATATATAAGATTGTATATTTTTTGGTTTAAAATATGTACTAATTTGATAAAAGTGGTTTTTCGTGGACGTTGCCCAGATCTTGAGTTATCATATTATTGTTCTTAGTTTTGTATACTATTTAGCCAGACAATATTATATCGAATGTAGTATTTTCTTAGCTGAATGTTAGCACACATGTCTATAATTTATGTTTTTGTAGAACATTTTACACCGAAGCGTTTTAAAGTTTTTCATTCGAAACGTATATCTTGTTGTGGGCGCAATGCCGAGTCCTTGCCCACACAGAGCGGCTCCCGCCTTAAGGTTCCATCTGATTAATGGCGCCTCTCGTGTCAAGCGCAGGTGGTCATATTTAATATTTTTCACGAAGCGACAGCTTCATCTTCGTTTCGACCATTTTTTTCACTATTTGTATCGCTTGGCAAGTTCCTAGAACAATACATTTGTCAAACTGATTCAAAAGTTTTATATTTATGTTTATAAATCAGTCACACCGTGCATTGCTATTCATTTGCAGCTTTTCGTGAGAAAGTTTCTCGTGAATTTCAGACGCCAGTTTCACACTGGGATCTTGGTTTAACTCCTTTCTTTGGAAAGTTAGCTATTAATGAATATGTTCCGCGAAATGCAAGCGTACGTAGAAATATGTCAACTACAGTTGATAGTTGCTTCTGAATGTTAAATACTAATAGAGATTATAATAGTAAAGTTGTAATAAATTATGTTGTACAGTAGAAAATGAATAAATAAATATTTTATTGCTGACGCAAAGCTATTGGAAATTTGGTAAAGCAAAATGTTTTCATTTTTACAGATCAAAACAATCCAATATTCAACTTATTATCATAACAATGATAATGAAACTTGGTAATAAAATATTGGAAGTATGCACTTGTTAGTAAAAAGTTAAATTATATTTCCGAGCATTTCCAGAACTTTCGCTTTATTACATCACCGCCTAAATCCACCATATTTGTTTTAAGTATTACCACGTGAAATACACCTCGTTCTCGTTCTGACCTTTCTAAGTTATGTGATTTCCACAACGGAGCACCGGTAATTTAATTGAATTTTGACTCCACTATTGTTTCAGAAAACAGAAAAACCTTCCCGAGAGTTATGCATGCGGCAGTATGTGGAATATTTCGCAGGCCTCTCCATACGGTAGCCCAGTGAAAAAAAGTTACGAGTTTGCGAATTTTAGGCTTGTTTTGACAGTTCGAGAAGTTGTTCGAACAAATGGAACATCGCCAGCATAAAACTTGGTTGGCAGCAAAAAATGTCTATTTTATCATATAACGCATTTATGAATGCGTACTGGCAGGGAATGGATCAAGCAACACAATAACAAGGAAACTGTTTACTTTCATTCTCATGTTATTATAAATCAAATCAAAATTTTATGTAATATTTATATTTCTGCTTAAGAGTTTTATAAGGTAATTGTAAATTGTTGTATACAATTTTTGAAAAACGGAATAAACATTAATATCATTATTATCTATAATAGAAAACTCAATTATATATGATTCGTATTCTTGCTAATGATGTTGATTAGGTTTTAATATATAAAAATATACTATATTGCATAAAAAATTATTATACTTAATGTAGCTCAGATCTATTGCATAAAAAAGCATGTTGTGTCGTTGTTAACCTTTTTACTACTCTATGTAACGGAATATATATAAACTCGGCAATAGTTGGCTTTTAGTTTTTTTTTTTAATTTAATTTATTCTGCAATCTGTTTTACATATTCATTAACATTAAGCAGAGATTGCTAACAATAATTATCATATAATATAAACAAAAAGATAGTAGCCATACCCAGCGGCGTGTCTACTAGGTATATAGTTGGCTTTTAGTTAGTTTCAGTTAGACATAGCCATATCACATAAATTGCTAGTGGGATATGACAAGTTCAAGTTTTTTTTCTAAAATAATTTTCAACATCAGTTAGAACTTAAGAGGCTGTTAGATGGATTTGACATGATACTACTACTAATCGGTTCCACAGATGACAACCCAAACAGTTATCCCATCTCTGTGTGATGAATTATTATTACAATTTCTGTAATTTATTGATGCACAAATGGCGGAGCAAGGTTATTTTTGTTAAATGTTACTACAGCTTGACATCAAGCTGTCCAAGGTTAGATTCGAACCCGGGACTAGTGCAAGTCCACGTTGGTAACCATTACACCACAATGGACTCAACTATAGAAATAAAATACAACAAGGTGTATTGACCATTTTTCGTTCACCTCATCAGGCTATTGTTTAGCCTTATCACTTCGGCGAAGAGAATCTTTTCTATCCGAATGCGAATTTCGGAATCGATTCCGTTTGGTCCGTTCCGGTTTATCCATCTTGTTTATTTAGCGATAAGTGGATCCGTTGGTACGGGCCATGTGATTGATTGCATGGAACGATATTGGCGTAGGCGATTAGTGCACGTCACGTCTCGGACATCAAAACAGTCACAATGACCGGCATTCATGAATGCCCGAATGACGACGAATGTATGCGCAAGCAGAATGTATACACATTTGGCGGTTTCATGATTTATATTTATTTCGTTTGTGTTCGGATATAATAGGTCTAGGTACCGGTAAGCTTTGTTATTCAATTTTTCACACTATTTCGTATTCAATACTCTATAATTCAGCTATTCATATAGATCTTACCATTAAACAGGTTCAAAACATCATCAAAGAAAGTTCAGAGATCAGTACATAAAACAAAATATACACATGGTACATGACCTAGAAGCGCATTTTATTATTTCAGGTTTTGTTCATGATTAAACAACTTTTTGAAGGTCTATAATCTTTTAGTATGTTTAGACCAGTGATCCATATGGACCATCAGCAAAATAAGTGCGAGGTAAACGAATTGAAAATGAAAAACATTGGAAGGGTCTACGATAAAAAATTTGGATACCTACGGTTTAGATTGAAAGCTCTCACCGTGCAAAAATCATATTGATAATATAAAAATCAAACATTAAATACAAAGAAACAGCATGGTGGATCTTTACCCAAAACGAATCAGCACGATTCTCAAATGATATCTCTTGAACTCTTCCTAATTTTATTAGAAATGGTTACATTTCACTTATACATTTTGGAGATCATTAAACGTCAAATCTTGGCTAATATGCACATACGAATAACAATGCCATACATCATACGTGCAATTATGACAAGAATCGTCATGAAAACGTAAAATAAGCAAATTGGATTTTCTAACAAAAACAGTGAATTTGCTTTCAGGAAACACAATTAAAGGCAAATTATCCATCTTTATTGAAAATAAATTAACGTAGTTAATTAATAAAAAAAAACACTGTAAAGTTTAAATTTTAATTAAACAAATTGTACGCGGTAAGTAAAATGTTATACAATATTTTTTAAGTTAAATAGATACTGTTTCGAGTAAGGAGTTGCACACTATATTCTTCATTTGCAGTAATACTTTGCATTAATTTAATAATTTTCTTGCCTTAAGGTACAAAGTATAAAATCAACCTTTGTTTATACCCTCTATTATTTATGTTACAAAATGTAATTATCCAATAAAATAAACTGAGAGACTTGTAGCTAAAAGATCATTCAATTTCTGTCGCTTTCTCGAACCGTAAAGTTAGTGTCGCGTAATCAATAATTGACAAATGTTACATTGTTGGGAAAGGCTCGGAGCGATGCAGGATACGATCCTGAGCTTTTGAATCCTTTTAGCCAGGGAGCTGGATCCAATTGTATCTAGGCGACTATTTTATGTATAACTTGGTACTTAAGTTATTTCGATCTAAAAATTAACATTGTTAGAGTTAAACATTGGAATAGAAAACGTCAAAAAATGGAATATTAAGTATATTCTAAAGTTTGAAATAAATCTTACTGTTAAATAATGGTAGAGAAATCAAAATTGTGCAAAAGTCTAAATATTAATGAAAATTATTTCGATAAATTAATAAAAAATAAGGAAAAATATTTGTGAATATTTAAATATTGAACTAGATGTAAATGGCATTTTGTCTGAAAGCAAGATGCAAAAACATTTTTTTTGTGTAAATAATCGACTTTAAAATTTATTATTATTATCAGATACATATTTCCGAATTCATAGATTTCAAATAAAGAACTCAAAATGCATTGATGCATTAGTGCAGGAAAACTATTACAAAAAAAATCTACCTATAGAACAGATATTTTTATACACAGATTATATAAACAATGAACTAAAAATAAATTAGAAGTACAATTTATTATACCTTTTAAATAATATCCAACCCTCATTCTAAATGATTTCATATCGTTCCGTCTCATTTGCGCCCCGAGAACTCCCGTGGCATTTCGTCTGACCCCTTTGAACCAAACAACAATGCGTGCGGGGTCAAAGGATCCACAGTAGAACGCAACCCCAACACATGGCGAATATTTTATGAAGAATTAGCGTCAGACGATGTCTTCATTTGTAAAACTAGACTTGGTAAACTTGGGAAACAATCAAACATCGCGTGATTAAATTGATAAATTAATTACGAATTACTTTGCTCTTTCTATAAATCAATTGAAATAAAGATTTTGCTAATGTAAGACTTTAGTTCTTACAGTCCAGTAGTACATAATTCTAAACATCCGTTGTTCATCAAGTATTGTATCTTTTTTAAAAACTTTATTGATTTCTATATTGTTTTATTTCATAATTTTATAAAACAATATTAACAATGATACAGACAAAAAGAAGAATCCAAGTGTCCAAGCATTAAGCCTTGTGGAACTCTAAATTTTAAACCAAACTTAATTTAATGACAGAGCTATCATCAGAAATAATGGTTTTGTTCGATTAGGTAATTAAAAACAATATAAAAAATCCTTTTAAATCATGAACATAACCTAAAATTAGAACAAAAAAATTTATTAGACATAAATCTAAATTATGCCCAATATTTTATTATAGTCTTTTTTAACATAAAATAAAAAATGATTTATGATGTTTTTATCAAACAATTAATGAATTATTAATTATTTGTATAGTTTTCATAATTTTTTATGTAATGTTCTTCATTTCATACCTTTCAATTCATTTTCAAGGTATTTTTATTACAACGATTCGCATTATTCTTTTCGCACTTGACTGTCATTCCGTTTCCTCTTTTCTCACTCAAATGATTCATAGTTATATGCATGCTCTCCATAATAAACTACGCAGTTGCATTTATTAATGTGGATTTTTCATACAGTTTGCGCAGTCACATTGTGCAGTTTAAAATTGCGTGTTAATTTATTGTATTTTTAGAGTGCATGCCAGATAATTGTGTAGTTGTGTATATTTTTTTGTTTTTAAAATTCTGCTTTTCACTTTGATTCTATGCAGAGTATTTCCCAAAGCTGAAACTGTTTTTCCATAGAACTTTATAAGCATTATGCAGATTTCACACCAAACCGTTAACCCTTTCGCTCTTTGCGAGACTCGAACCGATAAAATTTTATTGTTATTAGTTTCATAGAAAAAGATAAGATTTTAGGTGGTTATGCGAACTAGAAATTTGGTCTTTTTGGCAAAGACATGTTTATATGAGCCGTTTATCTGGGTTACAAACGTTTTTCCACAGTATAGTCAGGATAATAATATGCACGGTATTTTTTAGAAAAATATTATGTCATTTAAATGTACTTAAGATAAATTATTGCTGTATTATTTGCTACTATATATATAAAAATATGTACTTAAATTCAAGATATTTTTAAAAATTGTGTTAATCAATGTGTACACTCTGCTAACGTTTAATGCTCGACCCTGGTCTAATAAAATTATATAAATATATTTCAATAATTTTCATACAAAATAGCAATGAAACCTCATGCGTTCTATTGCACTATTTCGTAGTATAAAAAAATTCTTTATACTGCAATGCAACCTGTCTATAAACAGGACTTTAATCATTAATCCTTTTTTCTGAGAAATTATATTCCTTGAATTTAACCCAACTAATTCAAAGAAAGAGCTCGCACGTAGGTAAGCGGTTAAGAGCGACGGGACTTGTTTCAGAGGTCCCGGGTTCGATACCCACTTCGAGCAGCCTGTGTCAGACAGCAGTGACAACGATTTTCACTTGGAAATATAGATAGCAATATGTTTCCAAGTGAAAATAGCCCTTGCCCGGCATTGCTCCACCAATAAACAGTCAGCCCTATTAGATTAATTCTAATAATAAAAATCATCAAACATGGATAGATTAACCATTGGCTTACCATCTAAAGAAAATACAAAGTGAGGAGAAGTTTCAGCTCAACAGCTCATAGGACGTAAGGTTCTGATTGCTGTTGAAAATATAATAAAAAAAAAAAAAAAAAAAAAAAAATTTGCAGGTCAATATTTGATCTGTTAAGAATGTAAAGGGCAAGTACTTGTACCCAAAAATGAACCAATCGAAATATAATATACAATTATAAAATTTTTGTAAATTAGTATCAACTGAAACTTGAAGTAAGTAAGATCAGTAATCTAGAATATCATCTAAGTAACAAATATTAACTCAACATTCAAACAAGTACCATATAAATCTATAAATCTATTTATCATTTTATCTAAATATACATTATTTTAAACCAAATATCATCTTTTAATGATCTGATATAGCCAGTCAGTAATTGGTCCTTTGGCAAGATCACAAACTCTTTCTACAATTTAAGTTATGAACTAATCGGTTCACAACAAAGTTGGTCCAAATAAACCAAATCTAATCAATTTAAAACAAAGTTGGTTCAAACAAACCGGATCTAATCAATCATCATACACTCTCATGCCAAATGTGATATTTCGATGTAATGATGCTAAAGTATAACAAAAACAAATGCAGAAATATTATATAAACTTATACCGCATCGTTGTAAACCACGCGGAAAATTTCAAAAACAAATAGTCTTGCAAGTAGTTCCCTTTTCCACGTCGAACAAAACAAAAGTTATCCAAACAATAGATTCCCATGGTCTAACATTTTATCACCGTGCGATATATCTCTATCATCGGTCGTCTTGGGAAGAAAAACATTGCAGTTTTGTTCAAACGGTGAATATATCCCAAACTTGACGAAACTTTTCTGCGTGAACAAATAACACTTCCCTACCTATCTATAGACGTACCTAAACCTCCCGCGACGGCGGTGGCGATGGCGGCGAAAAACAACACACGAGGATTTCGCAACTTAGAGAAATATCGTTCGTGTGCGACGGCTGTTTGTCAACGTTTCGATAATAAAAGAGCTGGACAACGTCGTAACGACGTAAAGGAAACTAAAATTATTGAAGCTTCCGAACAATTGCAATACAGAACCCACTACCCCTTCCTCTCACTCCCAAAAAACGAACACTCAAATTCGTTGTTATGAACCACAATCAGTTGTTATGATGATTCTTCTAGAGGCAACTCAAAGGTCGATCTCATTAGATTTGAGGAATTTTATTATTAGACTTTCTCTAATTGTGCTGATCTTTCATTTGTTGAAGAAATTGCTTCGTTGATTTAATTCGTAGCCATATTGATATCTATATTTTTAATTGAAAATCGATCACTATTGTTGACATCAGGTTGTCTGAAGGGGGTATCAAATCTGGAACTTTCTGGTTGGAATCAGAGATCTTTAACCACAAGAGAAAGCGGTCCACGAGAAAGCAATATAAAGTAACTAAGGTAACTTTTATTAATGCAATGTTTACTTAATTTGATGCCAAGTGTCTAAATCAGTTGGCTCTCCCATGGATTGGTGATTAGGACCATTGGATTTCAATAAAAAATTCCAGGTTTCATACCCACCTTGAGCTGCCTGATGCCATGCCATGATATGAGCAGCAATATCGGTTTTTATTTGGAAATATGTATAGATAAAAACACGTTTTAAAATGAAGCCCTTGTCCTGCACTTTTGAAATGAAAATAGGACAAACAATTAAATTGCTATATATAAAATCGCTTAAGTTCTGATCACTATTCAAATTAAGAAAAAGTAGCAAGTAGTTTGACCCTTTGGCCTCTTATACAATTATTCACGTTACAAAAAAAATTTCCTTTGCAGAATATATAGACTGATGATTGAAAACTGATTAGACATAATGAGAAAATAAATTATTTTCTTTAAGCAAAATGGTCACCAGACCTTTTATTAAGGTGCTGTCGGTTTAGCGAGAACGGGTTCTTGTGATCGTTTATTATCTGCCTCGTGTCCGAGTGCTATTTGACGCCACCTGGTAATTCTTTTTAGGTTCGATGCCCCTGCAAACGCTAATGACACATCTGATGCAATTATATTATGTGTGAATTTGCGGTTTCGCCAAATGCCATGAGTTCACGCGATTTTTGTTTGCCAAGACTTTTTTTTAAATGTAAACGTTATGAATTTAAATAATATTGTTCGGCTTAGTACTTAATATCAATGTTTGTATCACTATATAGTACTATGAAAATATATCTATATTATGACAACATTTTGTATATAAACCAATTTTTAATTTAGAACATCAACAGTGTGTAAAGAATAAATTAGTTTTTGGAGAAGGCTGGGTCCAGTGGTTTTGAAATTTTGAAAAAAATTACAAATTTAAAATATTATATTAGATGGTAAATTATTTTGTTATTATAAATAATTTTACTTGTAAAGGTACTAGGTATTGAAATAAGAATTACAGCACCTAAGCGACACGTATCAACCACTACTTGTATTTTATTCGCGTTAAAGGGAACATTTAGAAAAGCGTTTAAAGAGACGAAAATTACAACAAAATCATTAAATTTCACGAACTTATTGTTTATTTATTTTCGGATCTTTCAAAGTGCACTCGAGTGAGTACTTATATTGTGTAATGGCATCATTATACAGCGCGCACCGAGTGCTATAAAAGTACTAAAGCTGATAATAGAGGCCGTAATGAGGCTTTACTTCTCGAGGTATTTTAAGTGAAATAAACATTACAAAAAACTTTAAAACTTACCAAACGAAATAAGTACATGTTTTAATGTTCTTAGAAACAGCGGTATTTACATTATTCCGGCTCAAAAGGAATTCATATCTCGAGCAAAAATTCTTCTCTCCATTCCTTTGTGTTAAATAGTTCAAGAATTATTTTGCCAAAACTATTGCATAGAAAATACATAGATAAATATCCAAAATAAATGTTTCCAATACTTTTCAACAGGATCTTCTGTGCAACAAACTAACAACGAGTTTTAAACTTTCGAAGTACCTTCCCGAGTTTTTAACTTTTTCCTTTGCGAATAATAAAAACTCAGACGGTTCTTCTTCTCTTACTACAGAATATAATGTAATATAATATATACGTTTCTTTCACATTTGCAGTTGGTGTAAAAATGAATTTAGTTTTCCTTCTTATTGAGACTGAAATGTTTAAAAGTAATATAAATGATAATGCAAGCAAGTTTATTTAGTCGGACGCTGACTAGTTTGTAGTTTGCGTCAGTGCAGATTTTTTCCAAGTGTGGGAAAAATATAATATACGAAGTAAGAAGAAACTTTACATTTTTCTGAATACTGATACGTCCCTGCATTATCTACATATAATTACAATTTCGAATTTTTCTTTGGGCTGCTTTACGATGCGTAATTTAGATGAAATTTTTATTGTTGCGCTCATGATAGTGAATGTTTAATCAATGTGATTTTTTACTATAAAAATTACAATAGTATGAATTAGTGGAAGATCATATTAAAAAAAGAAGTGTCCAAATCCAACAATAGCTCAATTGATCGTTCTATTCTATCCCTTAGAAAAAGACATTCTATAAACACTTTTTTGTCAGAAGAAGGTATTATTATTTTGGGTTTGATCATTAACATCTTATTAATAAGTTATCCATGAAACCATTATATACAAACATTTTATCAAACTCTGGAAGGTTTAGAAATATTTTGTAGAACCTGCTATATTTTTTAACGTAAAAATCATAAATTTTCTTCATTTTATTTTTATGTTGTAGAGAATTAATTAGATTAAAACATATCTGAGTTACATATTTGTAATATTTGTTTGATTCCTAACGGCTCTTGGGCAATACACAAATTTTTATAGATTTTCCATTTTTATTGCAATGGAACTTAAGCCGTTTTAAGTCCTTTCTAACCCTCATAATTAAAAAGAATGGTATTAAACTGCTTAATGACAGTAAACTACATAAAGACGTTATTTCACATAAAATGCACAGGTTTGAACTTTGGTCATTCTGCTACTGAATTCTTAGGATACTTTAATTTAACAAAATTAAGACATTAAAAGTTGGCTAATAAGATTTTACAATCAAAAAAACTTTTGCTGCGTTATTACTAGATGAGATAAGAACAAGTAAGATGGGAAATCCATCTAATTAATATTATAATTACAGTGCCTCTTTAATAATTTCATACAATAATTGAATTACGCATACGCACATGATTTCTTTTTACCAACATTGTTTTTTTTTAACATAAAATTTGCGGAAAACAAACTTCTCTCTTCCAGATTTTAAAAATGTTTCATCATCTGATGATAAGTTTAAGTATATCTCTAGACCTTCTAGACCAAGTTTTTCTCCAGAATATGTACGTTA
Source organism: Ctenocephalides felis (assembly GCF_003426905.1). Classification (NCBI taxonomy): domain Eukaryota; kingdom Metazoa; phylum Arthropoda; class Insecta; order Siphonaptera; family Pulicidae; genus Ctenocephalides; species Ctenocephalides felis. The sequence goes on along the minus strand of NW_020537758.1, from coordinate 8,072,262 downwards.
ACTTACTACAATCGATATTACTATGATACAATAATTGAATTCCTCATCCTGTCTGACATAAACCAAGAGAAATAGGTATAACAGCGTATGTTACAGAATAGTCTTGTATTCGAAATTCCGTCCACGGCGTAGGTAGGAAATTAATATTAGTGATGCTTATGGTTGGCATATTACAGAGTGCGCGGTCATGCAAATAGCTTCATTAGTATGTTACTCCGATGTCGTGTTTTGCTAACTAGATTCGTAACAGTACAAAGTAATAATGTGAACAGTTTTTATTACATCCCGTTGTTATGGACGTTTTTTGCCACAGGAGAGATGTACATTTGCCAGAGGGATTGCGAAAAATTTAATGCCGCAGCGGAAGAAAAGGAATTAGTGAGCCAAACGCAAAATTCGTGAATTTATATTGCTTTGGTCATGCAAAACTTGATTATATCAATTTGAGGTGTACGTCATGGAACTCATAATGGTTTGTGACGTTTTCATAAACATATTTCGTATACAAAACTAGATTTATTACGAAAAACACGGAGGAACCATATTTGCTCAAAATTAAAAACTATAAAAATTCGAACCGCTGAACTATACTAGTTTCTGGGACTTAAGTCAATTCTATCTATTGACAAACTTTTAATTTACAAGGTAATAATAAAACCAATATGGACTTATGGCATAGAATTGTGAAGCTGTATGAGCCAAAAAAACATTGTGCTAATGCAACGTGCCCAGCCGAAAATATTAAGGCAGTTTTTTACTGATGCTCCATGGTTTGTAAGCAATAAGACCTTACACGACGATTTTCATATTGAATTTATAAACACAGTTATAAAAATCAACAGTGCCAAACATTTTCATAAACTAGAACATCATTCAAACTCAGCTTGTTGAGACACCAAATTCAAGAAGACTGAAGAAGAAGCTGCCCACTTCAGCACTACCATATCCTTGCACATATGAACAGTCTTGGTGAATTCACTCATTGAATATAAGATTTCAACTATCAATATAAGATTTATCATAATAATTTTTATGTGTCTTGCATTATTTCTCTGGTATGCTTTTAATTTTTATTCACTAGATATTCACTAAGGCATAATAACAAAATGATCACATATTGCACAAAACAACCGACTAGCATTAATGCCCTCGAATGTAATATCACTATCCATAAATCTCGATTCTGAAGAATCGAATAGACGAAGGCCTAAACTGAATAATCCCATATTTGTCATCAGTGGCATAAATACGAGGCATGTCTTTGAGATATATGTAAAATATAAGAGATATATGGAGGCACACGTACGAATTTGAGTCGGAACACTTCTCACGCATTCATGACGTGAGATGCCAACTTTTGAAATAAAGCTATCAAATCAGAGAGATTCGCTCCGCTTTTCTTAGATATTTATGCATATGAGAACAACTACGGATTATATATATATATATATATATATATATATATATATATCTAATATAGCAAGAAATTTCTAATCAAACTTGCAAATAATTTGAATCTTGGTTGGAATCATATTTAGTATGAATACATATAAATAATCTGAATAAATACAAGAGCAAAAGAAATATATGGTTGACAAGTTAAAAATTTATAAATTTCGTCGTCAAATTTAAGAAATTGGTGCAAATTTTCTCTAGCAAAGGTGGTATTAGTATAGTATAGTATTGGATCTAATGTTTTTTTATAAAAATTCTTAAAAAAAAGTATTTCAGATTTATGTAACATCATTCTATATTGATGCCTTTGTGTGTTGGTACACTATTCAAAAAATATATCTTTGTTTTCAAAGCCTAAAGTGCACTTTGCCCACTATGATCACTTTTGTATGTGAAAATGCACGTTGAGTATTTACAAGCTAGAAAGTAATATTGGTAATTGGTAATTGGTACAATTTATATCATCATTTTAAAGCAAATTTTATATATTGTTTGATAGATATTAAAACTTGAAGTGTCAAAAATCAGATTTTTTTTATTTCGTCAAGAAATTTTATATACTGATGTTCTACAATTTTTTTATAATATAAAGACATTCATATTATTATCGAAATTATCTAGTTTTTTTTTAACTTTTTTTTTATTGACATAATATTTTCGTATCTCAGTCAAACCTGGGAGGCCTGGTAGCATAGACTATGATACAATTTATTTATTTTTTTTTAAATTATCAAAACTATGTACGACTCTTTACGTCGCTTTTAGAAGTAAAAAAACTAAACAGTTTGCCAATCTATATTTGATTTATTTTTATTATTAAATTTTTTCTTACACTTATAAATTATAATTTGATTAAAATTTAATTGAGCGTTTGTTTTTCACTAGGAAACCCGATTGCATCTTAATCTCAAGTGAAAAAACTAGAACTAAATATCATCTATCTGAGGTGAAGAACAGGTTTGAATCTACCTTTACAAATCTTTTAGCACAGAGGCATGAAGAATCTATTATCTGAAAATTATTATTTTTCTGTTTCCTGTACCTGTATCTTATCTTATCAAAATCTATAAAATCGCACTGATAACGTTGAGATCTTTATACACAAACGATATAAAATTCAAACGTTAGTTATATAAAATGATAATAATGAGTCATATTTTGCATTCCAATGGTTCTTAAGCACGTCTATGGAAATTTTCACAACGATTTTTGATATATACAATATTAAATATTGTTATAATTAGAAATGTACAGTAATTTCAATACTAATTAGCTACAGCGACAATTTTAACACATTTTTTAAAAAACATCATTTATTTTGATTCTCATTTGATTCCTCTGTTGTAATAACTTCGAGTGAAATTTTTCAGTAGCTTACAAAAAAATAAAAATAAAACATATGATCAACTATTCAATCAATCTATTTACTATTTGCATAGTAAATAGATTGAGATTGAGATTGCATATCTAATATTTTAGTATGAAGTATAAAAACAATTAAAATCAACAAATTAATTTTTCAAACATTCCTTACCAAAACTCTTAAGTACCGTAAGGTTAATTGATTTTCATGAGCAATAAACAAATAAATCGATTTTTAACATAACTCGTACCTCGGTGTTCTCCTGTTCGTTTATCTTTCAGCACAGCAAATTCATGTATTAATCCAAATCTTTCGAACAAAGGTCTTAAATCATTTTCATCTAAATTTCTTGGAATCTGTCCAATAAATAATTTTGTAAGATCCCCACAAGAACTTTCACTCGAAACACTTTTTTTAACCGGCGATGTGGGAATTAACATTGTTGTAATGGAAGAGAACTTATTTGTATATATACACTGGTACAACACGATTGTCTCTTATAATAGACAATTTCAAATGTAAAACCACATGGGCAAATAATGTAATAAATGTGGAAAGCGAATACAATTATATTAAGCAATTTTTTCTAATATTGCACTTGCTTAACCTTATCACCCACCTTGCACACGACGCACTGAAGTTCACTCCGACGAAATATTTTTTTACACTAACTAAACGATTAATTATTAACTAATTTATATTATTGTAGTATACGATTATATGTTATACACAACCGATATAGAAGCACAATGTTTTCGAAAGAAGTGTCTTGCTACATGCAGAGTCAAGTAACTGTGGATGGGAAAATTGCATTGTACCACCCCCTTCGAATAATATTGGAGGGTTGATATTGCACCAAACAGGGAAGCATTGCTTCTTTTTTCTCGCAATATTGATCGTTTAATAGAAAATAACGCGTAAACAAATTTTATTAAAACTACAAGTTCGATTTTTAACACTTTATTGATTACCGAAATTATAAATGATGTAAGAAATCGTTCGATCGATACATCAACGTCGGGGATCGGATTAATGCTAATAATAAATTTCATATTTACTGAAGAGAGCATCACTTATTATTTGTTCTTATTACGTATCAACCACATGATATAAATATTTCTTACAAGATTCTACCATACTCTTCTTTTATCTATGGATTCTACTTATGAAAATTAGGTATCTGCCACATGATATGAATATTTCTTACAAGATTCTACCATGCTCTTCTTTTATCTATGGATAATACTTATGAAAATTAGGTACCTACCACATGATTTGAATATTTCTTACAGGATTCTGCTTGTGAAAATTAGGTGCCTACCACGTAATATGAATATTTCTTACAGGATTTTACTTATGGAAATTTAAAATAATTAAAATTAAAATAATTTTTTTTAAGTCAAATAATGAATTATAAATTAATATACTATTAACCATACTCCATACTATTCATTGTTTAATATTAATGATATATTTGTTCATTAGATTAACGAGTTAATAATGTGATTGACGATTATATTTGGTATGGAGATGTAGCAGAATTTTGAGAATTGACGAGTACAACTCTGACTATTAGCTATTTATTGAAAAAATAAACAGAACATATTCTTAAATTTCAAGATATTTCGGGGCTGCGCTGATATAAAATAAATAGCCGTAAGTGGCTTTATACCTTAATAACAACATTTTACCTCGATCCTGATTATACAGAACTGTGCACACAGTTTAATGAGTGCGCCACAGTTAACTGGTTAACATATTTCAAGTTAACTCACATTAAAAAGAAATTAAATTTGAGGAAAATTTAATGATGATTTTAATGATATTTTGTATAAATATAAAGTATATAGATATACTAAATTGAATGATATACAAAGATACAGACATTAGCACAGTCAAGGATGGAATAAACGCTCTCTCAAGTACAAAAGCCGTCTCGCGGATCACTCAACCTTGCTCGCCACAAAACTCTGCTATGACTCTACCAGGGCCATATTTAAAAAGAAGTTTCTTCCGCTTAAATTCATAATTTAATAGAAAAGACCTAAGAATTAAAAAGTTAGTAGTTTTTCAAATTGTTGCTGTAGACCGTTTAAATTTTAATGAATCTTTATAATCAAACCACTTTTTTTAGACATATAATATTTCACTATGTTATATAAGATATAATTTCTGAACAATTAACACAAAGAAATAGCTCGGCCGAACTTTACCAAAATCTAACAGCACGATTTTCAACTAATAATTTTCCGAAAAGTTGTCAATTTTTCAAAATGCGTTTAAGATTGTTGCCTAATACGTTATTGAAAAATGTTGTTAATTCTGAAGAAACGTCTTGGGCTATCGTCTAAGAAAGGTAAGAAAACGAAAAATATTGACGACTTCCGTTTTTGAAAAAATATCGTCAAAATGACAAATTTTGACTCACCTAAATTAAATTTATATTAATTTTTCTTTATTATTTTTTATATTGGAGACGGCCCTGCCTGACAATTATTGCATTTGCAGGCAGCTAGATTTTGCGAGAGGGCGCCCCCGCCGAATAAAACACGATGGTGATGGTCTGCATCAATGCAAGGGATTCCAATCCGTAACAGGATGAGTAAGCTAATATGCACGGCTACACAAAGGAATTAATAAATTAGATCAATTCATTTAAACCATTCATTCCAATCATCAAGTTATTTAATAATTTGATAAAAATATTCAGAAAATTAAAATATACGATGTTACTCATCTAATGTTTATTCTGGACAATCAGCACAAAATAATATTTAATACAATAACGTCAAATTGCTAGCAATTGTAGTAGATTTACTACACCATTGTAGTAGATTTATTACACTCATTGTAGTAGATTTACTACACCATTGTAGTAGATTTACTACACTCATTGTAGTAGATTTACTACACCATTGTAGTAGATTTACTCAAACCATTGAAATACATTTACCACACTCATTGTATTAGATTTACTACACCATTGTAGTAGATTTACTACACCATTGTAGTAGATTTACTACACCATTGTAGTAGATTTACTCGACCATTGTAGTAGATTTACTACACCATTGTAGTAAATTTACTCGACCAATTGAAATACATTTACCACACTCATTGTAGTAGATTTACTACACCATTGTAGTAGATTTACTACACCATTGTAGTAGATTTACTACACCATTGTAGTAGATTTACTACACCATTGTAGTAGATTTACTACACCATTGTAGTAGATTTACTACACCATTGTAGTAAATTTACTACACCATTGTAGTAGATTTACTACACCATTGTAGTAGATTTACTACACCATTGTAGTAGATTTACTACACCATTGTAGTAGATTTACTACACCATTGTAGTAGATTTACTCGACCAATTGAATTACATTTACCACACTCATTGTAGTAGATTTACTACACTCATTGTAGTAAATTTACTAGACCCATTGTAGTAGATTTACTACACCATTGTAGTAGATTTACTACACCATTGTAGTAGATTTACTACACCATTGTAGTAGATTTACTACACCATTGTAGTAGATTTACTACACCATTGTAGTAGATTGCTACACTCATTGTAGTAAATTTACTAGACCCATTGTAGTAGATTTACTACACCATTGTAGTAGATTTACTACACCATTGTAGTAGATTTACTACACCATTGTAGTAGATTTACTACACCATTGTAGTAGATTTACTACACCATTGTAGTAGATTTACTACACCATTGTAGTAGATTTACTACACTCATTGTAGTAGATTTACTACACCATTGTAGTAGATTTACTACACCATTATAGTAGATTTACTCCACCATTGTAGTAGATTTACTACACCATTGTAGTAGATTTACTACACCATTGTAGTAGATTTACTACACCATTGTAGTAGATTCACTACACCATTATAGTAGATATACTACACCATTGTAGTAGATTTACTACACCATTGTAGTAGATTTACTACACCATTGTAGTAGATTTACTACACCATTGTAGTAGACTTACTACACCATTGTAGTAGATTTACTACACCATTGTAGTAGATTTACTACACCATTATAGTAGATTTACTACACCATTGTAGTAGATTTACTAGAGGCATTGTAGTAAGATGATCATATTTTTCTAACAATAAGTCAAATCTATTATAAAAATTTCATAAAAATTGATTTTTTTTTTTAAGTTTTCGAAAAATATTAATTTTTTTTTAATTTTAATTTTTAATATATAAAAACAATTTAAGTAACATTTCAGGGATGCGGCGGCATTTTTGTCAGTGCCTAAATACATAAATTTTATTCATTCATACTAATGTATATTAATAATCACATATATATGTGATTTCTTGATGAAACTTTTTTTTTTCTCTTAAATACATGGTTAAGTTTATGTTCATATATACTGCAGTATTAGTTTAGAGATATTTCTTTAAATAATTATAGATTACTTAGTGTTTAATTTATACGAATTATGTAATTCTTTTATTTAATTCAAATGACGCAATTTCTATTTGCATTTCTGCCGCTATCTATTCATATGATTATTATTTGAACTGAGACGGAGACGCGCCCTGTTATCGCAGTGGTGCCACCAAACGAGTGAAATACAACACAAATCAAGATGAAGTAGCTTGTCAAAATGTTGTGTTGATTAATTAATTAATTTTTATAATAACAAGTGCATTTGTTGATATGTGATGCTGTGCAGAATAAATACAAGATATGACATGTATGTAAATACTTAAATATAACTTAGATATGATTGTAATAGTAATAAGTGTTAGGTCAGAAAACAGAATACAAAAGTTAAAGAAACTTAAATTATTACATTGGTTTTTATAATTTAGACCTATTTGTTTATGCTTTTATTTAATGTGCTTTGTACTTATTATATTTTGTATATAACGAATAATACAAAATCATCACGAACTTGAAAATCTTGAAACTTTTGATTCGGTAATATTTGTCTTTAATGGCAAATTTGGGTACAAGTTATATATATATATATATATATATATATATGCATTCATTTTTTTATTATTATTAATCAAGTGATAAGTAGTGCTCTTTACATCAAGTTTCATTTCAGATTAAACGAGTGGATAAATGTAATCAATTTAACAATTAACTGTGGAGTACAAATTAAAAAATAACAATCATGTCTAGACAATTAAACCCATCGCAGCAAAAACTTGCTGAAAAATTGATCATTTTAAATGATCGAGGAATTGGCATGCTAACCAGAATCTATAACATCAAAAAAGCTTGCGGAGATGCCAAATCTAAACCTGGATTTCTATCTGATAAAAATTTAGAGTCGTCAATCAAATACATTGTCAGACGGTTTCCAAATGTTGACATAAAAGGACTTCAAGCAATAACCAATATTAAAAATGAAATAATCAAGTCTTTGTCACTGTATTACTACACATTTGTTGACTTACTTGATTTTAAAGACAATGTTTGCGAATTATTAACTACAATGGATGCCTGCCAAGTCCATTTAGATTTGACATTAAATTTTGAACTCACTAAAAACTATCTGGATTTAGTAGTGACTTATGTCTCTCTCATGATCTTATTATCTCGTGTAGAAGATCGAAAGGCTGTACTAGGCTTGTTTAATGCAGCTCATGAGATGTTGAACAATCAAAGTGATCACAGTTTTCCTAGATTAGGCCAATTGATTGTAGAATATGATATGCCTGTGAAAAAACTTGCTGAAGAATTTGTTCCGCATCAAAAATTACTTGTGAGTGCTTTGACTTCCCTTTGTACAATTTACCCAAACAGAAATCTCACTGCAGATAGTTGGAGAGCCGACCAAAAACTTAGTTTAGTAGGTAATCCTGGTCAATTATTAAAAGCATCTCTAACTGAAACCATGTCCTGTGAGTTCTTGTCTCTAGAAGTTTTGGAACGATGGATAATTTTTGGTTTTATGCTTGCGCATACAACATTACAACAGAATGATAAAGCTTTGAAAACTTGGATTGGTGCTTTAGAATCCAATTGGGTAATTGCTTTGTTTCGTGATGAAGTTATATACATTCATGCGTACATTCAAAATCATTTTGATGGTATGAAAGGGTACAGCAAACGAATTAATGAAGTGAAAGATTGTTACAATCATGCAATTCAGAAAGCAATTTATAAACACAGAGAGCGAAGAAAATTTCTTAGAACTGCGCTCAAAGAACTAGGTTTAATATTAACTGATCAACCAGGATTGTTAGGACCCAAAGCTTTGTTGATTTTCATGGGATTATGTTATGCGAGGGATGAAGTTTATTGGCTATTGAGACATCATGACAATTTACCACAACAAAAGGGTAAAAATAAGTCAACAGATGACATGGCCGATAGACAGCTTCCAGAATTGCTGTTTCATATGGAAGAATTACGCATTTTAGTAAGAAAGTACAGTCAAGTTATGCAAAGATACTATGTGCAATACTTATCGGGATATGATGCAATACAGTTAAACATTTTGATGCAAAATTTGCAAGTTGTTTGTCCTGAAGATGAAAGCTCAATTCTTTCATCATTATCCACTACCATTACTAACCTTTCAGTTAAACAGGTTGAAGACAATGAGATTTTTGACTTCAGAGCATTTCGATTAGACTGGTTGAGACTGCAAGCATATACTTCTCTTGGTAAAAGTTCTATGGCTTTGAGCAATCATCGTGATCTAGCTGTTTTCCTTGATCTGGTCACATTTCATACTAAAATGGTTGATAATTTAGATGAATTAATGGTTGAAACCTCTGATCTTTCAATATTCTGTTTTTATAGCAAAATATTTGAAGAGCAATTCCACATGTGTCTGGAATTTCCAGCACAAAACAGATTTATTATAGCGTTTCCACTGATTTGCAGCCATTTCCAAAATTGTACACATGAGTTATGCCCAGAAGAGAGACATCACATAAGGGAAAGAAGTTTGTCAGTAGTGAACATGTTTCTGGACGAAATGGCAAAGGAAGCTAAAAATATTATAACAACAATATGCGATGAACAGTGCAATATGAGTGACAAATTACTGCCTAAGCATTGTGCGGTCTTAATTACACAGGCAGTAAATCGTAAAAAGAAAGACAAAAATAAGAAAAATCTATATGAAATTTCTAATCCAGGAATAGAAAGCTATCGCAAGACTCGTGAAGATTTAACAACCATGGATAAATTACACATGGCTCTAACAGAATTGTGTTATGCAATCAATTATTGTCCAACAGTTAATGTATGGGAATACACATTTGCCCCTCGTGAATATTTGCATCAGCATATAGAAAACCGGTTTGCCAGAGCTTTGGTTGGAATGGTAATGTACAATCAAGATACGAGTGAAATAGCTAAACCTTCAGAATTATTAGTGTCAGTGCGAGCTTATATGAATGTTCTGCAAACTATCGAGAATTATGTACATATTGACATAACCAGAGTTTTCAACAATGCCCTACTACAACAAACGCAAGCTGTGGATAGCCATGGGGAGAAAACTATTGCCTCTCTGTATACTCAATGGTACTCTGAAGTACTGTTGCGCAGAGTTAGTGCAGGAAACATAGTATTTTCAATGAATCAAAGAGCTTTTGTAAGCATAAATCCTGAGGGAGCTATACCTTCAAACCCTGAAGAATTTTCAGATATCAATGAGCTCCGGGCCTTAGCTGAATTAATCGGGCCTTACGGCATGAAGCAGTTGAATGAAACACTCATGTGGCATATTGGGAGTCAAGTCCAAGAGTTGAAAAAACTTGTATTCAATAATAAAGAAATATTGATATCTTTACGAACACATTTTGATAAACCTGAAGTCATGAAGGAGCAGTTCAAAAAGCTACAAAATGTGGACAATGTTTTGCAGCGCATGACTATAGTAGGTGTAATTCTAAGTTTCCGGCAGCTGGCTCAAGAATCTTTAGTAGACGTGTTAGAACAGCGTATACCATTTTTATTAAGTTCTATCAAGGACATTAAACATCATTTGCCAAGTGGAGACCCAATGAAAATTGTTTCTGAGATGTCATCGGCAGCAGGTTTGACTTGTAAAGTAGATCCAACTCTAGCAAATGCTTTGAGGCAGCAGAAGTCAGAACACGAGGAGGATGAACATTTGTTAGTATGCTTATTGATGGTTTTTGTAGCTGTTTCTATTCCAAAATTAGCAAGAAGCGATCAATCTTTCTACCGAGCAAGTTTGGAAGGCCATACTAACAATATGCATTGTATGGCTTTAGCCATTAATAATATTTTTGGTGCTTTGTTTACTACTTGTGGACAGGGTGATATTGAAGATAGGATGAAGGAATTTTTAGCACTAACATCATCAAGTTTACTAAGATTAGGACAAGAGGCCGATAAAGAAGCAGTCAAAAACAGAGAAAGTGTTTATCTGCTTTTAGATCAAATAGTACAAGAATCACCATTTTTAACAATGGATTTATTAGAGTCGTGCTTCCCATATGCACTTATTAGAAATGCTTATCATGCAGTGTACAAGCAAGAGCAACTCGGCGGGCTATACATCTAAATATAAAAAATAATCTATATATATATATATATATATATATATATATATATATATATATATATATATATATATATATATATTATTTACTTAAATATATAAATATCAGTTTCTTTCTAATTACATAGTTTGCAAATACAGTTCAATAATATTTGCAGATATTACAATCATGCAATTCCCGCAGTCTTTACTTCGAATATTTTGATGAATTGAATGGAATATACTGATATCCATACTTATGGTCTTATTCTTTAATATCATATGTTGATATTGATTATCAAATAATCTAGCATTTCTACCTAGGTTCCAATGAACTGGACCATAAAATTATTAAATTATTCTTTAATTAGCATTAATTTTAATAATGATCAATTGCTCTTTAGTTCGATAATTATAACTTGAACTTGATTATGTTCAACATATATTCCTATTATCATATAAAATTTTTTATAATTTATTTATCAAAATGTGTAAATTGAATATATTTTACCGTATCTTTATATAATCAGACAATGTTGACTCATTATTATATATATTACTATTATTCGAATCATCAGTTTATTGTGTTGCAAGCGCACAACCCAATTGTGTAAGAGACAATTTCTAATTCATAATGAATGCAAATAATTTGAACTCATTCAGCTGGGTGAAATGATGGATATTATGTATGCCGATGATTTTATAATGTTAAAAATGTATATTATAGTCTACATCTATCTGCATTTATTTTATACATTTATACTCAACAAACTAAAAATAGCTCGGATAAATAAAATAAAATATCTTCAATTAAATACTTTTAACTGTAATTTTTGCAGTAATATTCTATACTACAGGAAAATATTGTACATCAGAAAGATAAGCTTTACATATATAAATATAAACAACTTCAACTAAAATTACATAGTTTTAATGATTATTTTCTCGTTTAGTTCTTTTTAAATACCTAATATAATATGTAACAATGCACTAACCTTTAGCAGTGCTTGATTTAATTAAAAAATGCAAATGATAGAGAAACTGGCTACTTCGATCTTTAATATAATATAATATAATAATAATAATAATATATATATATATATATATATATATATATATATATATATATATGTATATATATATATATATATGTATATATCAAATATATATATATATATATATATATATATATATATATTGAATGGTAGAGTCTTGGATTTGTGTATATTTTGTAGAGTTTCTAACAAGAATCCAAAAATAATACAAAATAAAAAACAAGAAAAGTTTTTAAAAAAACAATTTCTTTATTTAATTATTTGTTTATTGTCGACGTTTCGGAACTAGGTACGTTCCATCTTCAGGACATCTGTCAAGAAACATGATCTTGATGAGATTTTAGCAAACAATATGTTTAGGAAAAGAAAATAGATTTTTCTTAAATAATGAATTAATTGCAAAAAAAAAATATAATAATGTACAGAAATATGATAATATGTTCAAAATGAAAATGATAAAAATGATAAAAATAAATGAGTGGATTATCAGAACAGATATTAAACATAATAGAAAATTTTTTTTTTTTTTGAAAGTTATGGAAATTTTTTAAGAAAAGGTTAATGACAAAGTTGAATTAATTACCTGTATGTTTGAATATTTGTTAGCACTTTTTCACTAAACAAGCTTTTTTAACAAAAATGAATTTGTGAGTTAATTTTCCGCCGAATAATTAGATTTTGTAAATCAAAATTACTAAAAGATTTGTCTTTTTTAAAATTATTATTTGAAAACACAAATAATATTGTTCTCTGGATGTTGTTCGATTGGCTTTTGAAAATTAACTAATTGAAACTGGTGTGTCCTTTGTAACACGTGTAAACACTTGAACGAGAGATGTGAGATTGTATGTGTGTGTTTTTATATGTTAGGGTGTGAATGCTTAAATTTTTAAAAACGAAGAAGTTTTTTTAAAAACTTTTCTTGTTTTTTATTTTGTATTATTTTTGGATTCTTGTTCGAAACTCTACGAATATGTAATATATAGTTCGAAACTATATATATATATATATATATATATATATATATACATATTTGAAAATTATATTATTACAGAGTAAATATATTAAGATGAAATAAGAACTAAAATCTGTTACCGTTTGCAAGAGATATAGATTTCACAATTGAAGAAGACATGCCAGATTTTTCAATAAAGTTGAGTAAATCAAAAAATGTCTACATGTCACAGTTAATATGTTTCGCTAAAATGTTTTTGTTGAAAAATTATATCAGAACTATAAAATTATATTTATTAAATATATTCTACACTTTACTTCAGAATAAATATACATTTTGTGTATTCTCTAAAGATTATTCTTTTATACTGAATACTGAATTGAAATGTTTTATTTTTATTTTACTTACCTTTTACTATTTTCTGGTATTGTTGCAATAGTGGTGTAAACCAATTTTGGTGTTATCCTATATCCACGAACTTTTTAACACAGTTTTGTCGTTTTATTTTTATGAAATATTCAAAAATAATTATCCACGGATTTTAAACATAGTTTTTGCAGTTTTATTTTTATGAAATATTCAAAGATATCTACGTTCTATCCACGGATTTTTTAACAAAGTTTTTTCCGTTTTATTTTTATGAATTATCCAAAGATATCACGGGATTGTTAACTTCCCGTAGGGTAAGTTATTGTAATCGTCCAAAAATCGAAATTGAAAATTTTTACATTTCTCGACGTTTTGAAGGTTTCTGAACATTTTGGCATACCTCAGAAAAAATGGATGTGTGTGTGTGCATGTATGTATGGATACCGTTGGAGATGTTCTGATTAGTTTTTGGCCAAGGCAGGTCCAGCAGTTACGGAGATAAAGAGCAAAGAGTGCAGAAAATAGAAATCGAGTTTTTGAGAGAAAGGAGTATCCAATTTGAATGATCTAAAAACATTCAATTAGTAATGATTGGGGGAAGTGGTTATTAGTTTTAGGCAAAGGTAGGCCCAACCATTTCGAAGATACAGAGCTAAATGTTAAAAAAATGGCAGTTTTTGATAGAACTAAACGTCCGATTTAAGTGATTCAAAGAACTTTCTGCTTGTTTTAACAAAATAATTGATTTTGAAAAAAAATGTTTCATAATAATTTTGTTTTCAAATTAAACAATGTTACAATATTTATAATAATCTATTTGAAAACATTCAGTATTCCTCAAACATTTCGTTACGGTACGGAAAGTTCCAGCAACTTGCCTTAAGCACGATGCTATACACCCCACTGGGCACTAGTTACACTTTTTTTAAACGCTTTTCACTCAATTTGAAAATACTTAGTTAAAACCATGTCCGACTATCCATGCTTTTTGTTATACACATTTTACTCAATTTGAATATAATAAATATCAAGTTCAAACCAGTTGTATACCTTTTTACCACGGTTTTTTAATACCTTTAGTCCGTTTTCAAAGGTTAATATTTATATCACGTGATTGACCTGAAATGATTTCATAAAACTGTATGGAACAAAATAAAACATATTTGTAAAATGTGTTGTATTTTATACTTCAAATGGTTTTAGATACAATTTGACATATAGAAATATTTTGAACAAAATATTCACACTTTATACAAGAATTATATTTATGGTAAAATGTCTTTTATACAAATTTAATGTGCTGATGGTTCTTTAGATAATTATTCACTTAAAATTAAAATCTTATGATACATTCACTCTTTGTGAATAACATAATTATCTTACCTCGAGATAATGTAATTTGCAACACATCTGATTTTGTACAATAATGATTGGTCAATTCAAAATTCAAGTTAAATTATATAACAGAAAAAAAATAATTATATTTACTGATTTACATGTTATATATTAGTGATGTAATAAATTTGCAATTTGGATGAGTACTTGAGTTGCTCTCTAAGGAGAAATAAGCTTAAAAATGGAAGAGAGGTTTGAGAAAAAATCAAGAAATATGACAACGGGGGGTCTAGTAAGATATCTCATGTATTTATTTAATTATTACCTTATTATTTAATTAATTACCTCAATTAAAGAAAAACCACACCTCTCTCTTATACAGATAGCCATAGAGTAGATTTTCATTTATTTTTTAATACATTTTTTATAATGCCTATAACGAAGTTGTCTTAATGAAAAAATACGCTTCTTATATGAAAAAAAAAACAAATTAATGTTAATGTTAATGAAGGACAATTGAATTTTGTACAGATAAATGTTTCCTGGATGAAATTAAAAATATTATAATATCTGTTACCCTGGTAATTTTTATCAAAAAAGAAATATGAAATTTGGATTGATAATTCACTTTAATAAGATTTCTTTAATTATAATTAGAGAAATCTTATTAAAATGAATTATCAATCCAAATGCGTTCCAATCTTTTATTAATAGTTGTGTTTTCAGGGCTCAAATTATTTTGCTGCTATTTACAATAATAAGCTTTTACTTTATATTTATATTGGCATTTTATATCTAGTATATTTTATATGTATAATTCTTTTTGTATTATTTTCATACCAAAGTTTTTACAAACGTCATGTCTCTTTTTATTATTAACAACAAAAAAACATTGGTTGCTTTTTGTAAGTTTGTTAATGTAATAAAATTAATGTTATCTAAATTTCATAATTTATTATAGTATATATTTATTTTTAATATTTGTCTATAGTTTTGTGTACAATATATAGTTAATAAATATTTTATTGTGTTTCACTGTTATTAATATAAAGATGTTTTTTCCACATATATTCTAGACAGATGTTCATACAATGAACTCTTCAGGACGTAGTGCTTGTTTCGGAATGAGGTGTGTGTTAGATTTGAGTATGCCTATTTTGATATCAAATACTTGAATTTATAATTATAAATAACTTAAGTCGCGAATAAAAAATATTATTAATTAAATATTTAACTTAAACATGAGATTCGTGGTAAAAGGCAAGGAGAAAATTGATGCTTGATTTTAAAGATTTCTCAGGGATCATTTTTGCATATCAATTTAAATTTTATAACTTGTGCACGGTAAGTCTTGAATAAAAATAAAATTGTTATGGGTATTATTATATGGGTATGAATAAAATAGGTAGAGTCTGTATATATAAAAATGTATTGTCATTCTTTAGTTATGACTTCAAAACCAAAAAAGTGTACAAGAAATTATATACTTACACAAAATAAGATGATCAAATCTATCACTAAGTATGTACTTTAACAAAACCTGTTTTTTTTATAATTTAAGTTTACAACAACAATTAAAAACTTGCAGTGTAAATTAATAGAGTACTTACTTTAAAAAAATTCAGTATCAATATAGATATGAAGAGATGTTATTTTATTTAAATTATAATGGTTTTACTGTTGTTAAAATAAAGATTCCAACAAATCTTAGTTGGATTTTCGAACAAAGAGGCGCTCGGGTACATGCAGCGCCATCTTCGCACGCTCCGTAGTCGCACATCTACAAGTTCTTTTTGCATATCTATGGTTTATGCCAGTCTGTGGAATGTCATTGCATAAAATCATTTTCTCATCGGAGTTGGTCGAAAAAACATCGTGGAATACAGAGGGCCTCTTGCCATTTGCTGTCTGGAATATAATTTGGTATGTTGTACTAGTGCTAAGTACATTTCGCTTTACGGATTCACTAGGATTTTATTTCGTGTTCGACAGTGTTGCGTCATACTTTGTTCAAGTCTTATTAGTGTCATAGACACCGGATATATTTTATTTCATAATGTCTACTGTTAAATAAAACTGTTTAGTTGGCCTTGTGCAATATATTCGAAAAGTGATTGTGATTTGTGAATATTTTGGACTCGGTCCTGAGACTTTCGGGAATAATATAATTTATTTTATATTCACTATTGTTTATACAAATATAAAATACTATTTTTCAAAGTTTTTGCTCTAATTGGAAGACACAAAGTGAAAGTAAATCTGAACTAGTAGTTCATGTTTACTTTTATCATCGAGACTTTCGTGAGTATCTGTACAAATTGTTAAATTCTAAGTGTTATTTAAATCATTACTATCTTCTAACTCACTTCAATTTACAGATCTGACAAATTATGTACATTGGACCACAATCATTACGTCAAGAATTTTAAAGCAAAACTAGTTTATTATAGAACTGCTTTGTGTTCAATGTACTATTTTATCCACTTAAAATAGTCATTACAATTTGATTGAAAATAAAATTGGAGGAACTGCATTGCACACGAAGACAGTTTTGGTGACGTTTAATGATGTTCATCATAATTCAATACTAATTTCTGTATTTTACAGGTGCAGGTACGTTTGAATTTGTGGCATTTTGTGCAGAATCATTCAGTTTTCATGTCACTGTAATGCACTAATTGTGGTTTTATTGGAATTGCATTTGGTATGAATGTATTTATCGAACAGTGAATTTACTCAAGATATTCATTAATTGATACTTTTAGTTTTTGCTTTATCTTTTACAAATTTACGAAATCATTAAAGCATTGGCTTTCATGAATCAAATGACCATTTGCATGATTTGCGTTCTTAGTTCTCGTATCTAATAATACTAACAAATACTAACAAACACTAATCCATTCTACTACTACTAAAATATAATGTGGTCGTTTGAATCTTTTAAGTCTATGCAATGTGGATTTGAAGTATTACATTACATTTCAATTTTTATTATTTTGAATTCATGTTAATGCATTTCATATAAAACCAAGTGCGATTATTAAACTGCTAGAAACTTCCCAGAACTATATTTCTGGGCATCAAGATGAAATCACATGAAAACCACAACGTATCATATCAAATAAATTGTTAAGTATCGAATGGCCAAGTAGTATCGAGTGAAAATTCAATTTTAATTTTATTTTATTAACCAATTTTATTTTATATTATATTTATATTATATGTATATACTTTTATTCTTTACTAGATCTACTGATTTGTAACTTCATAATTTGTTTTTTAGGCATATTTGATCGGACACTGTGATTATTACACAACGGTCAACTGGAATGATACGATCAAAATATTTGGAAAGCATTCAAAGTATGAATATCTTAAAGATTTATCAAACAATGACATTTTTAAGACCATACAAACTTATTCAAGACTTATAAATAAATGCTCTTTGAAGGGGACTAAGAAGAAAGTTCAAGTAAGTGTCTAAAAATCAATATTTAGCTTATCATTATTTTCACATGCTGTTAATTTTTTATTTTATTTCATTGTTTTTATAAAATCTTTTTCATTCAAGATTGAAAATTCAAACTCTACACAGACCCCATCACGATGGATTGTTCGGTAACGCATAAACATTTTTATAAATTCTCTATACAACATCAATGTTTACATTTCTAATGTTTTTTTTTCCAGATCCTGGTTCAACTGCCAATTCAAAAATGCAAGAATATTCATTCCGACTACTTTACTAGGAATCTCTCTAGAAACATTTAATCAGGTGTGTGTTTATCCATAACCAGTATAAATGCAAACATTGCTAAAATATTTCTTTTTTTTCTTAGGTCCTTTCAACTTCTGCTGCTCTGCACACTAACTCCTTCACCAGAAACATTTAATCAGGTGCGTGTTTTATCCATAATGAGTATAAATGCAAACATTGCCAAAATATTACTTTTTTTTTTCTCAGGTTCTTTCAACTTCTGCTGCTCTGCACACAGACTCCTTCACCAGGAACATTTAATCAGGTATGCGTTTATCCATAACCAGTATAAATGCAAACATTGCTAAAATATTTTTTTTTTTTTTCTCAGGTCCTTTCAACTTCTGCTGCTCTGCACACAGACTCCTTCACCAGGAACATTTAATCAGGTATGTGTTTATCCATAACCAGTATAAATGCAAACATTGCTAAATATTTCTTTTTTTTCTCAGGTCCTTTCAACTTCTGCTGCTCTGCACACAGACTCCTTCACCAGGAACATTTAATCAGGTGTGTGTTTATCCATAAACAGTATAAATGCAAACTTTATTAAAATGTTTCTTTTTTTGCAGATTTTCAAAATTTTTCCTGATGCTCAAAACATCATGAGTTTGGAGAACTCATTCATGTAAATGATTCGCAAGTGTTTTTTTTTAATAACTGCCTATAATTATGCATGATTAACTTAACTCTTACTAAATCACTAACACGACTAACCTCACTAACTTAATCAGTTATTATATAAAACCACTTGCTGAGTTTTACAATGAATGTCTTGCTGAGGTTGCTTGAAAGACAGCGCTGATTGATTTATCAGGTAATTTTTTTTTATAGTATATTTATGAGACTTGTTACTAATTCTTGTTTTTGTTCATAGGGTAACGACAACTTCAAACCAAATAGTCTTCAACTCTCAAATTACTCAAGACTTGTTCTCCAGCAAAAACAATCGCTCGAACTACTAATTATATCGTCCCAAGTAACTACCACCGTCTTGTCGTCAGGGAAGGTGTCTACTGTGATATTATATAGATTAGTTAAGTGCATAAATGTTAATGAAATAATGAATAAATATATTGTATTTAATTCAATTTGTTGTTTTAATTTAATTATGAGCCATTTACGGCCAAATTACATTATGCTGTAACGTAAATTACTAATATTTAAACATTTTTCTAACTTAATAACAAAATTTCTTGTGTTATCAATAGGGATACTTATTAAGTGCACTTTTTAGTGTAGACATTGTGCAAAGAATTTCTTTACTGTTTGGGTGTTTGCAACCATCTTGCCGCATCTTGGTTAAGCTCTTTATACCTTTGCTTTGACTCGGTAAGTAACGCGTTGACAATGGACTTTTTTGCTTTTTTCAAACACTTATGTTAGTCGAGTGCCTTAAACATTTAATACGTCGGACTGATGTTTTCTCTTGTTTAAATATTACACTTTCTATTATTTCTTTAAATGGTGCACTCTTTTTCTTAGCTATAACTATCACTTAATTTAATATCACCATGTGTTAATATTATATATATATATATATATATATATATATAATATATATATTTATTATTTTATATTCTACAAAAACATATGTCTGCCGGTCTTTTTTACACTTCTCAAAAAAATTGTAAACCAATTCATTCAGTTTTTAGACGTTAGTCAATTTGTACACACTAGATGTAAGCAAAATTGTCTAAAAAATTAATTAGTTTAAATGTTCCAATTATTAATAGCCTGGTTATCACAGTGTAATAGTGTAGTGTATTTTTGTATAATAATTCTGTAAGTACTTATATATATTTATAACTTTATATTTTGCCTCCTACATCATATAAAATCTTTTAGTTTTCCACTGAATGACGGTCTCGATGAGACCGAAACGTATGGATAAATAAAGTATTTAAAAACTACTTTAGTTTTTTTCTTTTACTTGGTGTTACTACTGCCCCGATTCTAAATAACTCATCAAAATATATTTCAACACCAAACTCACATATTTCAAAATATATATTATATTATATATATAATATATATATATATATATATATATACTATGATATGTATAACACATATTTTGACGTTGAGATATATGAGTAAGTTCATGAGGGCGATACATCAAACAGAGAAATTTCTTTGTTAAGAATCGCCCTCATAGAATATAATATATATATATATATATATATATATATATATATATATATATATACTATAATATAATATAAAATATATTATACCTTTAGACAAATGTTAATGTATTTTAGTCGTTTTCATTACTGCAATTGTAAGAATAAATTAATATAATTGTATTATTAAATACTGTGATACAATAAGAGTTTTGAATAAAACTAACTAAACTTTATTTGGAGTGTTTCATTTCACACCATTTTCAGTATTATATATATTAGAAACACACCGTACAGGTGCAGGTACTATTAACTGATAAGCTAATGTTATCATAAACATTAATATACTCATTAATTCGTTCTTCGAAGAGGATTTAATATTTTGGATAAATTTCATATAATATAATTTTGTAATCTAATTCTATGATGATTAATATTGTTAATGTAGTTATAAATTTGGCCATTTTAAATAGACTAATCTATGGTTTTTCACTCATTTTTCAATCACTTTAATCTATTATACTATTATTTAAAGTCTTAATTAGTTCATTTTAATTATTATACTTTGAATATTGGTAAGTTTTACTTATCTATACTTATAAAAAAAAATTACTTAACTATAACTTGTGAAAAAAAATTCAAGTTCTCAGTCTTGTGTTATTTTCTTCTTTTGCACAAGAATATCTTCATTATTATTAATATATGTTAATTTTTATTCGCTTAATTATTACATTAATTACATTCATATTCTTACCATATTTACCCTACCATCTCCTATTTTACTTTACACTACCTTACCATAACCTTACACTACCTTTACCTAATACTTACCTACGTTAAGAACTAACTAATGTACTCTTACCTTGCTTACCTTACCACGTCTCGAACCTGCTACCCTGTCCTCTCCAGCGACTCCCACCTCCCAACGCGCGACGCCACGACGATCACATTAATAAACCGTTACAAAGTAGGTGATATTATATATTTTAAACGAAAAAAAACTAACAGGTCATATGGCCAAAAAAATTTGAGTTGGTATGGCCTGTGTTGGCGTAATTGGTAGAGTGATGGCTTCGTACCGTAAAGGTACCGAGTTCGAATCATACATCAGGACAAAAAACGGAAAGAAGTAGTGCTGTTCGCGTTGAGGAATTTATTTATTGTAAGATAGCACAAAGACAAAATTTAGATTTAATAAACTAAGAGGTCATGAGGCCGAAAAAAAGCAGATTCGGTGTGGCCTGTGTTGGCGTAATTGGTAGAGTGATGGATTCGTACCCAAAGAGTGCCGAGTTCGAATCATACCTCGGTACAAAAAATGGAAAGCGTGGAATTTATTTATTGTAAGATAGCACAAAAATAAAATTTAGATTTAATAAACTAACAGGTCATGAGGCCGAAAAAAAGCAGATTCGGTGTGGCCTGTGTTGGCGTATTGCTAGCGTGCTAGCTTCATGTCAACAGGGTACCGAGTTCGATTCATACCTCCGGACACAAAACGCAAAATAGCGTGCCTGTTGACGCTGTGGAACGAGGTATGCACGGAATCACATCCGTTCGAATTTGAGACCCCAGGCAGGCATGCTCCCCTCGATCTCGATTGAGAGGAGAGATACGCGCGAGAATCCCGCAACATCCCCTAATAAGCCCCGCAGCAGCCCGGAAAGGGGCGAGGGGGGATTATAGGGGGGTGTGGGGTTCACGAACCCGCGACCCTGTGGTCCAACCCTCCCGAAAAAGGGAGAGGGGGGACTATAGGGGGGTGAGGGTTCCGCGCGACGACCAGCCCTGGTCGCGCCGGTTGAAAAGCTGGGTGCGTCACAGGGTGGGTCGGTGTGCGAGTCCCCGGAGCACCCTCGAGTGCGATGATGGGGATGTGGGGTGAGGGAAATGCAGTGACGAGGAAAAAAGGGGTGGAAAGATATGAGGGGGAGAGATAGGGATGGTGGGAGAGAGATAGGGGTGGTGGGAGATGTAGGGGGAGAGATAAGGGGAGGGAGAGGGATAGGAGTGGAGCGATAAGGGGAGGGAGAGAATGGGAGGAGAGAGACAAGGGGAGGGGAGAGATAGGGGGAGGGATGAGAGAGGGGGAGAGAGACGGAGGGAAGTGATGGATATGGGAAGGACGCAGCGACGGGCGCGGGCGTAACGTTATGTGCGTAAAATGCGTTTAGTGTCCTTCCCTATCGCTTCCTTCCGTCAACCATCCTTCCCTCCGTCTCTCTCCCCCTCTCTCATCCCTCCCCCTATCTCTCCCCTCCCCTTGTCTCTCTCCTCCCATTTCTCTCCCTCCCCTTATCGCTCCACTCCTATCCCTCTCCCTCCCCTTATCTCTCCCCCTACATCTCCCACCACCCCTATCTCTCTCCCACCATCCCTATCTCTCCCCCCTCATATCTTTCCACCCCTTTTTTCCTCGTCACTGCATTTCCCTCACCCCACATCCCCATCATCGCACTCGAGGGTGCTCCGGGGACTCGCACACCGACCCACCCTGTGACGCACCCAGCTTTTCAGCCGGCGCGACCAGGGCTGGTCGTCGCGCGGAACCCTCACCCCCCTATAGTCCCCCCTCTCCCTTTTTCGGGAGGGTTGGACCACAGGGTCGCGGGTTCGTGAACCCCACACCCCCCTATAGTCCCCCCTCGCCCCTTTCCGGGGCTGCTGCGGGGCTTATTAGGGGATGTTGCGGGATTCTCGCGCGTATCTCTCCTCTCAATCGAGATCGAGGGGAGCATGCCTGCCTGGGGTCTCAAATTCGAACGGATGTGATTCCGTGCATACCTCGTTCCACAGCGTCAACAGTCACGCTATTTTGCGTTTTGTGTCCGGAGGTATGAATCGAACTCGGTACCCTGTTGACATGAAGCTAGCACGCTAGCAATACGCCAACACAGGCCACACCGAATCTGCTTTTTTTCGGCCTCATGACCTGTTAGTTTATTAAATCTAAATTTTATTTTTGTGCTATCTTACAATAAATAAATTCCACGTTTTCCATTTTTTGTACCGAGGTATGATTCGAACTCGGCACTCCTTGGGTACGAATCCATCACTCTACCAATTACGCCAACACAGGCCACACCGAATCTGCTTTTTTTCGGCCTCATGACCTCTTAGTTTATTAAATCCAAATTTTGTCTTTGTGCTATCTTACAATAAATTAATTCCTCAACGCGAACAGCACTACTTCTTTCCGTTTTTTGTCCTGATGTATGATTCGAACTCGGTACCTTTACGGTACGAATCCATCACTCTACCAATTACGCCAACACAGGCCATACCAACTCAAATTTTTTTTGGCCATATGAACTGTTAGTTTTTTTTTCGTTTAAAATATATAATATCACCTACTTTGTAACGGTTCATTAATGTGATCGTCGTGGCGTCGCGCGTTGGGAGGTGGGAGTCGCTGGAGAGGACAGGGTAGCAGGTTCGACACGTGGTAAGGTAAGCAAGGTAAGAGTACATTAGTTAGTTCTTAACGTAGGTAAGTATTAGGTTAAGGTAGTGTAAGGTTATGGTAAGGTAGTGTAAAGTAAAATAGGAGATGGTAGGGTGGAATATGGTAAGAATATTAATGTAATTAATGTAATAATTAAGCGAATAAAAATTAACATGTATTAATAATAATGAAGATATTCTTGTGCAAAAGAAGAAAATAACACAAGACTGAGAACTTGGATTTTTTTTCACAAGTTATAGTTAAGTAATTTTTTTTTATAAGTATAGATAAGTAAAACTTACCAATATTCAAAGTATAATAAATAAAATGAACTAATTAAGACTTTAAATAATAGTATAATAGATTAAAGTGATTGAAAAATGAGTGAAAAACCATAGATTAGTCTATTTAAAATGGCCAAATTTATAACTACATTAACAATATTAATCATCATAGAATTAGATTACAAAAATTATATTATATGAAATTTATCCAAAATATTAAATCCTCTTCGAAGAACGAATTAATGAGTATATTAATGTTTATGATAACATTAGCTTATCAGTTAATAGTACCTGCACCTGTACGGTGTGTTTCTAATATATATAATACTGAATATGGTGTGAAATGAAACACTCCAAATAAAGTTTAGTTAGTTTTATTCAAAACTCTTATTGTATCACAGTATTTAATAATACAATTATATTAATTTATTCTTACAATTGCAGTAATGAAAACGACTAAAATACATTAACATTTATCTAATTGTATAATATATATATACAATATATATATTGAAATGTATTGGGGTTGTTGGTAACGTGGTTTGTATTGACCTCCTAGTCAATACAGCCTTGCCGAGCGGTGGTTATAGTAATAGTAGGCTTCGGATTGCCTTGAGTTCTTTATTAAAATATTGGCTGAAATATCTTGTCACTTCTAAAGAACAACACTGATTGACTATTTTTAACAATACTTTATTAGCACCCACTTACAATGATTATCTTTATACGACTTTATATACTTCTAAACTGGGACTACAAACACCTTACGATGGCGTATTTAAAATATTTGCTGATTGTGATAATGACTGCAATCGATATCGAATTGAGCATCGCTCTTACACAATGCAGCATTATCGATTGCTATTATACAATATATGTATATATATATATATATATATATATATATTAATATTAACACATGGTGATATTAAATTAAGTGATAGTTATAGCTAAGAAAAAGAGTGCACCATTTAAAGAAATAATAGAAAGTGTAATATTTAAACAAGAGAAAACATCGGTCCGACGTATTAAATGTTTAAGGCACTCGACTAACATAAGTGTTTGAAAAAAAGCAAAGTCTATTGTCAACGCGTTTCTACCGAGTCAAAAAGCAAAGGTATAAAGAGCTTAACCAAGATGCGGCAAGATGGTTGCAAACAGCCAAACAGTAAAGAAACTGTTTTGCACAATTGTCTACACTAAAAAGTGCACTTAATAAGTATCCCTATTGATAACACAAGAAATTTTTGTTATCAAGTTAGAAATGTTTAAATATCTTCGTAATTTACGTTACAGCATAATGTTTTTTGGCCGTAAAGTGGCTCATAATTAAATTAAAACAACAAATTGAATTAAATACAATATATTTATTCATTATTTCATTAACATTTATGCACTTAACTAATCTATATATTATATCACAGTAGACACCTTCCCTGACGACAAGACGGAGGTAGTTACTTGGGACGACATAATTATAGTAGTTCGAGCGATTGTTTTTGCTGGAGAACAAGTCTTGAGTAAGTTGAGAGTTGAAGACTACTTGGCTTGAAGTTGTTTACCCTATGAACAAAAACAATGAATTAGTAACAAGTCTCATAAAATATACTATAAAAAATAAATTACCTGATAAATCAATCAGCGCTGTCTTTCAAGCAACCTCAGCAAGACATTCATTGTAAAACTCAGCAAGTGGTTTTTATAATAACTGATTAAGTTAGTGAGGTTAGTCGTGTTAGTGATTTAGTAAGAGTTAAGTTAATCATGCATAATTATAGGCAGTTATTAAAAAAAAAACCACTTGCGAATCATTTACATGAATGAGTACTCCAAACTCGTGATGTTTTAAGCATCAGAGGCAGTGATAGCTAAACTGATAAAATCTGCAAAAAAGAAACATTTTAATAAAGTTTGCATTTATACTGGTTATGGATAAACACACACCTGGTACAATGTTTCTGGAAAGATTCCTGGTGAAGGAGTCAGAGTGCAGAGCGACAGCAGTTGAAAGGACCTGAAAAAAAAATAAACATGTTATTTATTGTTCATATTTGTACTGGTTATGGATAAACACACACCTGGTAAAATGTTTCTGGAAAGATTCCTGGTGAAGGAGTCAGAGTGCAGAGCAGCAGTAATAAGTTGTAAAATATATGCAAAAATAAATTAAATATTAAAAAAATGAACCTTATATAAAAATAATGATAAGCTAAATATTGATTATTAGTCACTTACTTGAACTTACTCAAAGAGAATTTTCTCATAGTTCTTTGAAAATTTCTGTGATCATAAAAATGACTACGTTTGCTAAATCTCTAAGTTGTTCATACTTTGAATGCTTTCCAAATATTTCAATCGTATCAATCCAGTTGTCCATGGTGTTGAAATCACAGTGGCTGTTTAAATATGCCTAAAAACAAATTATAAGGTTACAAAACGGCAAGTTTATTATATGACATATGAAGTATTATTCATCAATAATAATATATTGAATGTAAACTGCATTTTCATCCTATACTTGGCTGTTCAATACTTAATTTGCTTGGTATGATATATTGTAGACTTCATATGATTTCATCTTGATGCCCAGAAATATACTGTAGAAATTTACTAGCAACTTAATAATTGCATTTGGTTTTATATGAAATGCATTAACAAAAATTGAAAACAGTGAAAATTTAAATTTAATGTAATACATCAAATACACATTGCATAATCCTAAAAGATTCAAACGACCATATTATTTATTAGTAGTTAAATAGATTAGTGTCTGTTAGTGTTTGTTAGTATTATTAGTTAGTAAATGGATGCAAATCATGCAAATGGTCATCGGAATCGTAAAAGCTAACCCTTTAATGATTATGTAAATTTGTAAAAAATGAAGCAAAAACTAAAATTATCAATTAATATCTTGGGTCAATTCACTGTTTAATAAATACATTCGTGCCAAATGCAATTCCAATAAAACCAGAATGAGTGCACTGCAGTAATAATATTAGCATGGAAACTGAAAGATTCTGCACAAAACTACTGTAGTAACTGACTGCCCCAAACTCGAACATACCTACACCTGTAATATACAGAAATTAGTATTAAATTATGCTAAACACTAATGGAGATTAGTGAATGATGTTGATACGTCACCAAAGCTGCCTTTGAGTACAATTCAGTTGGTCCAGATAATCATAGAATGATTGTGGTCAAATATACGCAATTCTTGTTATCTACAAATCGAAGTGAGTTAGCGCCTGGTGATAATATAAATAAATATTAAAATTGAATAATATATACACATATACTCACAAAATACCCAAGTATCTTAATGATAAAAATGTTTATAAAATAGCGGTTGAATTTATACAATAGTGAATAAAAAATATTCCCGGAATTCTTATAACCGAGTTCAAAATATTCACAAATTTCGAATACGTTGCACAAGGTCCGGCAGCCTTTCGATTGTAAACTCTTGCATAATCAACGAAATAATTTTATTTAACAGTAGACATTATGAAATGAAACATATCCGGCGTGCGTCTATGGCACTAATACGACTTTAGTATTAGCGCAACACATTAGTCGAACACGAAATGTAATCCGAGTGAATCCGTAAAGCGAAATGTATTTAGCACAAGTACAACGTACCAAATTATAGTCCAGGCAGCAATTGGCAGGGAGGCCTCTTTATTCCACGATGTTTGTTCGACCAACTCCGACGAGAAAATGAATGAATTTATGCCATGACATCCCACAGACTGGCATAAACCATAGATGTGCAAAGGAAACTTGTAGATGTGCGACTGCAGAGCGTGCGAGTTCGTTCGGTCGAAGATGGCGTTTCAGTGACTCGAACGCCTCTTTTTCGGAAACTCGAACCAATTTTGATTTAAATCTTTAATTTTAACAATAAAAGTGTTGTAAATTAAATAAATCAATGATTTTTGCAATAGTTGTTAATTCACAAACAAATAAACTTATTTCATAACAATTTGTTTAAATTATCCGTTCTTATAACAGTACATATTTAGTGAATGATTTGATTAATGCAATAAATAAATTTTGTGTAAAGTAAATAAATAAAAGGTTTATCTGGAGACCTTTGTGAATTTGAAGTGATATACAAGAAATGAAAATAGATTCTTTATTCACATTATTACATTTTTCTATAAATAAACAAATTTTGTTTATTCTCGTATAATGATTTCAAAAATACGACAAGATGGGAATACATGAGTGCAAGTCAGCTTCATAAAAAATACCTGGTCTAAATATATATCATAATATATTATTAACAACAGTGGAATACTAACAGTTTTCGTATTTTAAATATTTATTCATTAATCAAAAACCAGTAACATATAATATTTAATAAATATAATAAAATAAATAGCACTTTTATGATAATAACAATAATAACAGCTAAATTAAAAAATAAAGTACAGTTTTAAATAGAAATTTCGGATCTGGTTTGACTTGTTTCGGTATCTTCGTTTTGGGAAAGTTCTTGGGAATCTGGTACCCTAAATAAAAAAATTGATATTTGAAAAAACAACTTGTCACTAGTTTAGTTTTATTATTACCTCAAAACGATGTCACATGCAATTCCAGTTTTTTTAGCCAATTGTAAAATTCTTTGGGACCAACTTTCTGCTAATTTGGAGTGATGTGGTGCCAATTGGCTATCTGCCATGACTCCCATACGCATTTGAGAACCATAAGTTTGAAATGTTATAGACATACCTGAAAAAAAAATTATGGTTGATAAAATTATGATGTAATTATTACATTAATATGTTATATTTAACTGATATTAGCTTGAGGAGGTCTCCAGTACATAACTCCGGTAACTTCGTGACCCCATCTTGTTTCCATCGGACATTTGGAGAAACCATTGTGATCTTCAGATAAAAGCTAACAGACAAGTTTTTGGTAGAATTATTAGAATAAAATAATACAATAATGATTTTTTTACCTCGTCTTCTTCAAATATGGCATCATCCAGTGCATCATCGTCAAATCTGGGACCGACTTCTGTAAATGTGACTGCAAATTTTCTGCTCAAATAGTTTACTGCTAATTTTGAAAGAACTCCTGGTAAAGTTCTTGTTATCAAACCGTATTTGGTTTGAATGAGGGAAAGGCAGTACATTGCCTTCTGGTTTATTCTACTGTGTTCCAACGATTCTGAAAATGATAATAAATGATCTTGAAAACCCTCGACAAGGAAAATTTGATTTTTTGTACTTGGTAAAAATATTCAATTGAGTTTTTTTAATACCAATCTTATTTAGGATATTTTGAACTTCCCGAAGGAGAAGTTTATGTTCTCACCAAAAAATCCGATTCGCTAATTTTATGTTTTCTCGACGTTTCAAGCCATTCTGAATCGAATGAGACCAAATTTGAAAAAAGTATGTATGTGTGTGTGTGCGTGTATGTGAACAGATTTTTTGCCGTAAATGGGCCGATTTCAAAAATTTAAAAGCCATTCGATGTATCTCGACGAGGACTATTATTTGTCAGTTTTGTGCGACGATCGGCCATGTCGTTTCTATATAATTCGCAGAAAAGTGAATGTTTTTTGACCACTTTTTAGCCTGCAATTCTGAATCGATTTTGAAAATTCAAAAACCGTTCGAAAGATATTAATTGGGAATCGTGCTGATTAGTTTTTGGTAAAGATCGTCCGGGGCGTTTTCTTGTAATAAAGTTTTTTTAAAAAAAATTCGACGATTTTTATTATTATTTTTTGACAGTAGATACCATAGTCTTCTAGATTTAGATCATAATAAAATATAACGGCTCTACAACAACTCGTTTAACTTTAAAAATTCATCAAATTTTGCAAAAATTAGTATCGTTCTTTCGGCATTTGTCAAAATTAGACCTTTGATCGACGTTTTCTCAAAAACGCCTGAACCAATTTCAAAAATTTAAAAGCCAGTTGATGTATCTCGATGAGGATTATCGTTTCTCAGTTTGGTGCGACGATCTGCCAAACCATTTCTTTGTAATTTGAAAAAAAAAAGTTAAACTTTTCGTCCACATTTAAGCTCAAACTACCGAACCGATTTAAAAAAAATCAAAAACTATTCGAAAGATATTAGTTGGGAATGGTACTGATTAGTTTTAGGTAAAAATCTACCGAGCCGTTTTCTTGTAATTAACTGTTGAAAAAAAAATTTAAGCCGATTTTTATGGAACTTTTTTGGCGATATATATCAATGTCTTATACAACTTATTGAAATATTACGGACTTACGACAAGTAGTCTTATTTTAAAAATTTATCAAAGTTTGAGAAAATGAATAGTTTTTTGACGTTGATTAAAATTAAAATTGGACGATTTACTTGGTATAACAATAGAAATAATGAACATACTAAACAATTAACATCTTACAAAAACTGGTTTAATTATAAAAATTATTGATTTTTGGAAATTTGCTTTTAGAAAATACTCCGAGTTCGTTTTCAATTATGTGTAATAGATCCACTCAGAATACTTTTAGTCGCTCATAAATTAATTTATATTTTATTGATTAAGTCGAGTATCTACACATTTCGGGAAGTTCATGTAACTTGCCTCAAGGCTAAATACCAATACCAA
>NW_020537758.1:8023682-8039988 GCF_003426905.1 Ctenocephalides felis | reverse complement strand
ATATATATATATATATATATAATATATATATATATATAATATTAACACATGGTGATATTAAATTAAGTGATAGTTATAGCTAAGAAAAAGAGTGCACCATTTAAAGAAATAATAGAAAGTGTAATATTTAAACAAGAGAAAACATCAGTCCGACGTATTAAATGTTTAAGGCACTCGACTAACATAAGTGTTTGAAAAAAAGCAAAGTCCATTGTCAACGCGTTACTACCGAGTCAAAGCAAAGGTATAAAGAGCTTAACCAAGATGCGGCAAGATGGTTGCAAACACCCAAACAGTAAAGAAATTCTTTTGCACAATTATCTACACTAAAAAGTGCACTTAATAAGTATCCCTATTGATAACACAAGAAATTTTTGTTATTAAGTTAGAAAAATGTTTAAATATCTTAGTAATTTACGTTACAGCATAATGTAATTTGGCCGTAAAGTGGCTCATAATTAAATTAAAACAACAAATTGAATTAATACAATATATTATTCATTATTTCATTAACATTTATGCACTTAACTAATCTATATATAATATCACAGTAGACACCTTCCCTGACGACAAGACGGTTGGTAGTTACTGGGACGATAAATTAGTAGTTCGAGCGATTGTTTTTGCTGGAGAACAAGTCTTGAGTAATTTGAGAGTTGAAGACTATTTGGTTTGAAGTTGTTACCCTATGAACAAAAATGAATTAGTAACAAGTCTCATAAAAATACTATAAAAAAAAAATTACCTGATAAATCAATCAGCGCTGTCTTTCAAGCAACCTCAGCAAGACATTCATTGTAAAACTCAGCAAGTGGTTTTTTATAATAACTGATTAAGTTAGTGAGGTTAGTCGTGTTAGTGATTTAGTAAGAGTTAAGTTAATCATGCATAATTATAGCAGTTATTATAAAAAAAAACACTTGCGAATCATACATGAATGAGTTCTCCAAACTCATGATGTTTGAGCATCAGGAAAAATTTGAAAAATCTGAAAAAAAAAAGAAATATTTTAATAAAGTTTGCATTTATACTGTTATGGATAAACACACACCTGATTAAATGTTCCTGGTGAAGGAGTCTGTGTGCAGAGCAGCAGAAGTTGAAAGGACCTAAAAAAAAAAAGAAATATATTTAGCAGTTTGCATTTATACTGATTATGGATAAACACGCACCTGATTAAATGTTCCTGGTGAAGGAGTCTGTGTGCAGAGCAGCAGAAGTTGAAAGGACTGAGAAAAAAAAAAAAATATTTAGCAATGTTTGCATTTACTGGTTATGGATAAACCACACCTGATTAAATGTTCTAGAGAATTCCTAGTAAAGTAGTCGGAATGAATATTCTTGCATTTTGAATTGGCAGTTGAACCAGGATCTGGAATAAAAAAACATTAGAAATGTAAACATTGATGTTGTATAGAGAATTTATAAAAGTGTTTATGCGTTACCAACAATCCATCGTGATGGGGTCTGTGTAGAGTTTGAATTTTCAATCTTGAATGAAAAAATTTTATAAAAACAATGAAATAAAATAAAAAATTAACAGCATGTGAAAATAATGATAAGCTAAATATTGATTTTTAGACACTTACTTGAACTTTCTTCTTAGTCCCCTTCAAAGAGCATTTATTTATAAGTCTTGAATAAGTTTGTATGGTCTTAAAAATGTCATTGTTTGATAAACTCTAAGTTATTCATACTTTGAATGCTTCCCAAATATTTTGATCGTATCATTCCAGTTGACCGTTGTGTAATCACAGTGTCCGATAATCACAGTGTCCGATCAAATATGCCTAAAAAACAAATTATGAAGTTACAAATCAGTAGATCTAGTAAGAATAAATAAAGTATATACATATAATATAAATATAATATAAAATAAATTGGTTAATAAAATAAAATTAAATGTAAATTGAATTTTCACTCGATACTACTTGGCCATTCGATACTTAACAATTTATTTGATATGATACGTTGTGGTTTTCATGTGATTTCATCTTGATGCCCAGAAATATAGTTCTGGATAGTTTCTAACAGTTTAATAATCGCACTTGGTTTTATATGAAATGCATTAACATGAATTCAAAATAATAAAAATTGAAATGTAATGTAATACTTCAAATCCACATTGCATAGACTTAAAAGATTCAAACGACCACATTATATTTTAGTAGTAGTAGAATGGATAGTGTTGTTAGTATTTGTTAGTATTATTAGATACGAGAACTAAGAATGCAAATCATGCAAATGGTCATTTGATTCATGAAAGCCAATGCTTTAATGATTTCGTAAATTTGTAAAAGATAAAGCAAAAACTAAAAGTATCAATTAATGAATATCTTGAGTAAATTCACTGTTCGATAAATACATTCATACCAAATGCAATTCCAATAAAACCACAATTAGTGCATTACAGTGACATGAAAACTGAATGATTCTGCACAAAATGCCACAAATTCAAACGTACCTGCACCTGTAAAATACAGAAATTAGTATTGAATTATGATGAACATCATTAAACGTCACCAAAGCTGTCTTCGTGTGCAATGCAGTTCCTCCAATTTTATTTTCAATCAAATTGTAATGACTATTGTAAGTGAATAAAATAGTACATTGAACACAAAGCAGTTCTATAATAAACTAGTTTTGCTTTAAAATTCTTGACGTAATGATTGTGTTCCAATGTACATAATTTGTCAGATCTGTAAATTGAGGTGAGTTAGAAGATAGTAATGATTTAAATAACACTTAGAATTTAACAATTTGTACAGATACTCACGAAAGTCTCGATGATAAAAGTAAACATGAACTACTAGTTCAGATTTACTTTCACTTTGTGTCTTCCAATTAGAGCAAAAACTTTGAAAAATAGTATTTTATATTTGTATAAACAATAGTGAATATAAAATAAATTATATTATTCCCGAAAGTCTCAGGACCGAGTCCAAAATATTCACAAATCACAATCACTTTTCGAATATATTGCACAAGGCCAACTAAACAGTTTTATTTAACAGTAGACATTATGAAATAAAATATATCCGGTGTCTATGACACTAATAAGACTTGAACAAAGTATGACGCAACACTGTCGAATACGAAATAAAATCCTAGTGAATCCGCAAAGCGAAATGTACTTAGCACTAGTACAACATACCAAATTATATTCCAGACAGCAAATGGCAAGAGGCCCTCTGTATTCCACGATGTTTTTCGACCAACTCCGATGAGAAAATGATTTTATGCAATGACATTCCACAGACTGGCATAAACCATAGATATGCAAAAAGAACTTGTAGATGTGCGACTACGGAGCGTGCGAAGATGGCGCTGCATGTACTCGAGCGCCCTTTGTTCGAAAATCCAACAAGATTTGTTGGAATCTTTATTTTAACAACAGTAAAACCATTATAATTTAAATAAAATAACATCTCTTCATATCTATATTGATACTGAATTTTTTTAAAGTAAGTACTCTATTAATTTACACTGCAAGTTTTTAATTGTTGTTGTAAACTTAAATTATAAAAAAAACAGGTTTGTTAAAGTACATACTTAGTGATAGATTTGATCATCTTATTTTGTGTAAGTATATAATTTCTTGTACACTTTTTTGGTTTTGAAGTCATAACTAAAGAATGACAATACATTTTATATATACAGACTCTACCTATTTATTCATACCCATATAATAATACCCATAACAATTTTATTTTTATTCAAGACTTACCGTGCACAAGTTATAAATTTAAATTGATATGCAAAAATGATCCCTGAGAAATCTTTAAAATCAAGCATCAATTTTCTCCTTGCCTTTTACCACGAATCTCATGTTTAAGTTAAATATTTAATTAATAATATTTTTTATTCGCGACTTAAGTTATTTATAATTATAAATTCAAGTATTTGATATCAAAATAGGCATACTCAAATCTAACACACCTCATTCCGAAACAAGCACTACGTCCTGAAGAGTTCATTGTATGAACATCTGTCTAGAATATATGTGGAAAAAACATCTTTATATTAATAACAGTGAAACACAATAAAATATTTATTAACTATATATTGTACACAAAACTATAGACAAATAATAAAAATAAATATATACTATAATAAATTATGAAATTTAGATAACATTAATTTTAGTACATTAACAAACTTACAAAAAGCAACCAATGTTTTTTTGTTGTTAATAATAAAAAGAGACATGACGTTTGTAAAACTTTGGTATGAAAATAATACAAAAAGATTATACATATAAAATATACTAGATATAAAATGCCAATATAAATATAAAGTAAAAGCTTATTGTAAATAGCAGCAAAATAATTTGAGCCCTGAAAACACAACTATTAATAAAAGATTGGAACGCATTTGGATTGATAATTCATTTTAATAAGATTTCTCTAATTATAATTAAAGAAATCTTATTAAAGTGAATTATCAATCCAAATTTCATATTTCTTTTTGATAAAAATTACCAGAGTAACAGATATTATAATATTTTTAATTTCATCCAGGAAACATTTATCTGTACAAAATTCAATTGTCCTTCATTAACATTAACATTAATTTGTTTTTTTTTTCATATAAGAAGCGTATTGGTTCATTAAGACAAAAAATGTATTAAAAAATAAATGAAAATCTACTCTATGGCTATCTGTATAAGAGAGAGGTGTGTTTTTCTTTAATTAAGGTAATTAATTAAATAATAAGGTAATAATTAAATAAATACATGAGATATCTTACTAGACCCCCCGTTGTCATATTTCTTGATTTTTTCTCAAACCTCTCTTCCATTTTTAAGCTTATTTCTCCTTAGAGCAACTCAAGTACTCATCCAAATTGCAAATTTATTACATCACTAATATATAACATGTAAATCAGTAAATATATATTTTTTTCTGTTATATAATTTAACTTGAATTTTGAATTGACCAATCATTATTGTACAAAATCAGATGTGTTGCAAATTACATTATCTCGAGGTAAGATAATTATGTTATTCACAAAGAATGAATGTATCATAAGATTTTAATTTTAAGTGAATAATTATCTAAAGAACCATCAGCACATTAAATTTGTATAAAAGACATTTTACCATAAATATAATTCTTGTATAAAGTGTGAATATTTTGTTCAAAATTTTTCTATATGTCAAATTGTATCTAAAACCATTTGAAGTATAAAATACAACACATTTTACAAATATGTTTTATTTTGTTGTTTCATAGTTTTATGAAATCATTTCAGGTCAATCACGTGATATAAATGTTAACCTTTGAAAACGGACTAAAGGTATTAAAAAACTGTGGTAAAAAGGTATACAACTGGTTTGAACTTGATATTTATTATATTCAAATTGAGTAAAATGTGTATAACAAAAAGCATGGATAGTAGGACATGGTTTTAACTAGGTATTTTCAAATTGAGTGAAAAGCGTTTAAAAAAAAGTGTAACTAGTGCCCAGTGGGGTGTATAGCATCGGCTTAAGGCAAGTTGCTGGAACTTCCCGTACCGTAATGAAATGTTTGAGGAATACTGAATGTTTTCAAATAGATTATTATAAATATTGTAACATTGTTAATTTGAAAACAAAATTATTATGAAACATTTTTTTTCAAAATCAATTATTTTGTTAAAACAAGCAGAAAGTTCTTTGAATCACTTAAATCGGACGTTTAGTTCTTCAAAAACTGCCATTTTTTAACATTTAGCTCTGTATCTTCGAAATGGTTGGGCCTACCTTTGCCTAAAACTAATAACCACTTCCCCCAATCATTACTAATTGAATGTTTTTAGATCATTCAAATTGGATACTCCTTTCTCTCAAAAACTCGATTTCTATTTTCTGCACTCTTTGTCTCCTCCGTAACTGCTGGACCTGCCTTGGCCAAAAACTAATCAGAACATCTCCAACGGTATCCATACATACATACACACACACATCCATTTTTTCTGAGGTATGCCAAAATGTTCAGAAACCTTCAAAGCGTCGAGAAATGTAAAATTTTCAATTTCGATTTTTGGACGATTACAATAACTTACCCTACGGGAAGTTAACAATCCCGTGATATCTTTGGATAATTCATAAAAATAAAACGGAAAAAACTTTGTTAAAAAATCCGTGGATAGAACGTAGATATCTTTGAATATTTCATAAAAATAAAACTGCAAAAACTATGTTTAAAATCCGTGGATAATTTTTTTGAATATTTCATAAAAATAAAACGACAAAACTGTGTTAAAAGTTCGTGGATATAGGATAACACCAAAATTGGTTTACACCACTATTGCAACAATACCAGAAAATAGTAAAAGGTAAGTAAAATAAAAATAAAACATTTCAATTCAGTATTCAGTATAAAAGAATAATCTTTAGAGAATACATAAAATGTATATTTATTCTGAAGTAAAGTGTAGAATATATTTAATAAATATAATTCTATAGTTCTGATATAATTTTTCAACAAAAACATTTTAGCGAAACATATTAACTGTGAGATGTAGACATTTTTTGATTTACTCAACTTTATTGAAAAATCTGGCATGTCTTCTTCAATTGTGAAATCTATATCTCTTGCAAACGGTAACAGATTTTAGTTCTTATTTCATCTTAATATATTTACTCTGTAATAATATAATTTTCAAATATGTATATATATATATATATATATATATATATATTTGAATATTTATTTTTATTGATGTTACGCCCGAATATTAAACTCAAATTAAACATATATATATATATATTATATATATATATTTGATATATACATATACATATATATATATATATATATATATATATATATATATATATATGTATTATGTGTATTATTATTACTTCATTATATTATATTATATTAAAGATCGAAGTAGCCAGTTTCTCTATCATTTGCATTTTTTAATTAAATCAAGCACTGCTAAAGGTTAGTGCATTGTTACATATTATATTAGGTATTTAAAAAGAACTAAACGAGAAAATAATCATTAAAACTATGTAATTTTAGTTGAAGTTGTTTATATTTATATGTAAAGCTTATCTTTCTGATGTACAATATTTTCCTGTAGTATAGAATATTACTGCAAAAATTACAGTTAAAAGTATTTAATTGAAGATATTTTATTTTATTTATCCGAGCTATTTTTAGTTTGTTGAGTATAAATGTATAAAATAAATGCAGATAGATGTAGACTATAATATACATTTTTAACATTATAAAATCATCGGCATACATAATATCCATCATTTCACAAAAAATCATTTGAAGGTATGTTCAATGTGAGATTTAAAATTAATATCAAGAGAATATAGAAAATGTGATAATATGTATGCCGACATTAAACTTAATGTTGTTATATAAGCATAAACTACATTTTAATAAAACTGTTATCAGACTTAATCTGTTGCAAGCAGCTGAATGAGTTCAAATTATTTGCATTCATTATGAATTAGAAATTGTCTCTTACACAATTGGGTTGTGCGCTTGCAACACAATAAACTGATGATTCGAATAATAGTAATATATATAATAATGAGTCAACATTGTCTGATTATATAAAGATACGGTAAAATATATTCAATTTACACATTTTGATAAAAAAATTATAAAATTTTTTTTATGATAATAGGAATATATGTTGAACATAATCAAGTTCAAGTTATAATTATCGAACTAAAGAGCAATTGATCATTATTAAAATTAATGCTAATTAAAGAATAATTTAATAATTTTATGATGCTAGATTATTTGATAATCAATATCAACATATGATATCAAATTATTAAAGAATAAGACCATAAGTATGGATATCAGTATATTCCATTCAATTCATCAAAATATTCAAAGTAAAGACTGCGGGAATTCATGATTGTAATATCTGCAAATATTATTGAACTGTATTTGCAAACTATGTAATTAGAAAGAAACTGATATTTATATATTTATATATATATATATATATATATATATATATATATATATATATATATATATATATATATATATATATATATATAGATTATTTTTTATATTTAGATGTATAGCCCGCCGAGTTGCTCTTGCTTGTACACTGCATGATAAGCATTTCTAATAAGTGCATATGGGAAGCACGACTCTAATAAATCCATTGTTAAAAATGGTGATTCTTGTACTATTTGATCTAAAAGCAGATAAACACTTTCTCTGTTTTTGACTGCTTCTTTATCGGCCTCTTGTCCTAATCTTAGTAAACTTGATGATGTTAGTGCTAAAAATTCCTTCATCCTATCTTCAATATCACCCTGTCCACAAGTAGTAAACAAAGCACCAAAAATATTATTAATGGCTAAAGCCATACAATGCATATTGTTAGTATGGCCTTCCAAACTTGCTCGGTAGAAAGATTGATCGCTTCTTGCTAATTTTGGAATAGAAACAGCTACAAAAACCATCAATAAGCATACTAACAAATGTTCATCCTCCTCGTGTTCTGACTTCTGCTGCCTCAAAGCATTTGCTAGAGTTGGATCTACTTTACAAGTCAAACCTGCTGCCGATGACATCTCAGAAACAATTTTCATTGGGTCTCCACTTGGCAAATGATGTTTAATGTCCTTGATAGAACTTAATAAAAATGGTATACGCTGTTCTAACACGTCTACTAAAGATTCTTGAGCCAGCTGCCGGAAACTTAGAATTACACCTACTATAGTCATGCGCTGCAAAACATTGTCCACATTTTGTAGCTTTTTGAACTGCTCCTTCATGACTTCAGGTTTATCAAAATGTGTTCGTAAAGATATCAATATTTCTTTATTATTGAATACAAGTTTTTTCAACTCTTGGACTTGCTCCCAATATGCCACATGAGTGTTTCATTCAACTGCTTCATGCCGTAAGGCCCGATTAATTCAGCTAAGGCCCGGAGCTCATTGATATCTGAAAATTCTTCAGGGTTTGAAGGTATAGCTCCCTCAGGATTTATGCTTACAAAAGCTCTTTGATTCATTGAAAATACTATGTTTCCTGCACTAACTCTGCGCAACAGTACTTCAGAGTACCATTGAGTATACAGAGAGGCAATAGTTTTCTCCCCATGGCTATCCACAGCTTGCGTTTGTTGTAGTAGGGCATTGTTGAAAACTCTGGTTATGTCAATATGTACATAATTCTCGATAGTTTGCAGAACATTCATATAAGCTCGCACTGACACTAATAATTCTGAAGGTTTAGCTATTTCACTCGTATCTTGATTGTACATTCACCATTCCAACCAAAGCTCTGGCAAACCGGTTTTCTATATGCTGATGCAAATATTCACGAGGGGCAAATGTGTATTCCCATACATTAACTGTTGGACAATAATTGATTGCATAACACAATTCTGTTAGAGCCATGTGTAATTTATCCATGGTTGTTAAATCTTCACGAGTCTTGCGATAGCTTTCTATTCCTGGATTAGAAATTTCATATAGATTTTTCTTATTTTTGTCTTTCTTTTTACGATTTACTGCCTGTGTAATTAAGACCGCACAATGCTTAGGCAGTAATTTGTCACTCATATTGCACTGTTCATCGCATATTGTTGTTATAATATTTTTAGCTTCCTTTGCCATTTCGTCCAGAAACATGTTCACTACTGACAAACTTCTTTCCCTTATGTGATGTCTCTCTTCTGGGCATAACTCATGTGTACAATTTTGGAAATGGCTGCAAATCAGTGGAAACGCTATAATAAATCTGTTTTGTGCTGGAAATTCCAGACACATGTGGAATTGCTCTTCAAATATTTTGCTATAAAAACAGAATATTGAAAGATCAGAGGTTTCAACCATTAATTCATCTAAATTATCAACCATTTTAGTATGAAATGTGACCAGATCAAGGAAAACAGCTAGATCACGATGATTGCTCAAAGCCATAGAACTTTTACCAAGAGAAGTATATGCTTGCAGTCTCAACCAGTCTAATCGAAATGCTCTGAAGTCAAAAATCTCATTGTCTTCAACCTGTTTAACTGAAAGGTTAGTAATGGTAGTGGATAATGATGAAAGAATTGAGCTTTCATCTTCAGGACAAACAACTTGCAAATTTTGCATCAAAATGTTTAACTGTATTGCATCATATCCCGATAAGTATTGCACATAGTATCTTTGCATAACTTGACTGTACTTTCTTACTAAAATGCGTAATTCTTCCATATGAAACAGCATTCTGGAAGCTGTCTATCGGCCATGTCATCTGTTGACTTATTTTTACCCTTTTGTTGTGGTAAATTGTCATGATGTCTCAATAGCCAATAAACTTCATCCCTCGCATAACATAATCCCATAAAAATCAACAAAGCTTTGGGTCCTAACAATCCTGGTTGATCAGTTAATATTAAACCTAGTTCTTTGAGCGCTGTTCTAAGAAATTTTCTTCGCTCTCTGTGTTTATAAATTGCTTTCTGAATTGCATGATTGTAACAATCTTTCACTTCATTAATTCGTTTGCTGTACCCTTTCATACCATCAAAATGATTTTGAATGTACGCATGAATGTATATAACTTCATCACGAAACAAAGCAATTACCCAATTGGATTCTAAAGCACCAATCCAAGTTTTCAAAGCTTTATCATTCTGTTGTAATGTTGTATGAGCAAGCATAAAACCAAAAATTATCCATCGTTCCAAAACTTCTAGAGACAAGAACTCACACGACATGGTTTCAGTTAGAGATGCTTTTAATAATTGACCAGGATTACCTACTAAACTAAGTTTTTGGTCGGCTCTCCAATTATCTGCAGTGAGATTTCTGTTTGGGTAAATTGTACAAAGGGAAGTCAAAGCACTCACAAGTAATTTTTGATGCGGAACAAATTCTTCAGCAAGTTTTTTCACAGGCATATCATATTCTACAATCAATTGGCCTAATCTAGGAAAACTGTGATCACTTTGATTGTTCAACATCTCATGAGCTGCATTAAACAAGCCTAGTACAGCCTTTCGATCTTCTACACGAGATAATAAGATCATGAGAGAGACATAAGTCACTACTAAATCCAGATAGTTTTTAGTGAGTTCAAAATTTAATGTTAAATCTAAATGGACTTGGCAGGCATCCATTGTAGTTAATAATTCGCAAACATTGTCTTTAAAATCAAGTAAGTCAACAAATGTGTAGTAATACAGTGACAAAGACTTGATTATTTCATTTTTATATTGGTTATTGCTTGAAGTCCTTTTATGTCAACATTTGGAAACCGTCTGACAATGTATTTGATTGACGACTCTAAATTTTATCAGATAGAAATCCAGGTTTAGATTTGGCATCTCCGCAAGCTTTTTTGATGTTATAGATTCTGGTTAGCATGCCAATGCCTCGATCATTTAAAATGATCAATTTTTCAGCAAGTTTTTGCTGCGATGGATTTAATTGTCTAGACATGATTGTTATTTTTTAATTTGTACTCCACAGTTATTTGTTAAATTGATTACATTTATCCACTCGGTTAATCTGAAATGAAACTTGATGTAAAGGGCACTCTTATCACTTGATTAATAACAATAAAAAAATGAATACATATATATAACTTGTACCCAAATTTTGCCATTAAAGACAAATATTACTGAAATGATCATAAAGTTTTAAAATTTTCAAATATAGAAAATATAATGAGTTCAAAGCACATTAAATAAAAGCATAAACAAATAGGTCTAAATTATAAAAACCAATGTAATAATTTAAGTTTCTTTAACTTTTGTATTCTGTTTTCTGACCTAACACTTATTACTATTACAAACATATCTAAGTTATATTTAATTATTTACATACATGTCATATCTTGTATTTATTCTGCACAGCATCACATATCAACAAATGCACTTGTTATTATAAAAATTATTTAATTAATCAACACAACATTTTGACAAGCTACTTCATCTTGATTTGTGTTGTATTTCACTCGTTTGGTGGCACCACTGCGATAACAGGGCGCGTCTCCGTCTCAGTTCAAATAATAATCATATGAATAGATAGCGGCAGAAATGCAAATAGAAATTGCGTCATTTGAATTAAATAGAAGAATTACATAATTAGTATAAATTAAACACTAAGTAATCTATAATTATTTAAAGGAATATCTCTAAACTAATACTGCAGTATATATGAACATAAACTTAACCATGTATTTAAGAGAAAAAAAAGTTTCATCAAGAAAATCACACATATATGTGATTACTTATATATATTAGTATGAATGAATAAAATTTATGTATTTAGGCGCTGACAAAAATGCCGCCTCATCCCTGAAATGTTACTTAAATTGTTTTTATATATTATTCCTGTACCAAAAATTAAAATGAAAAAAAAATTAATATTTTTCGAAAACTTAAAAAAAAAAAATCAATTTTTATGAAATTTTTATAATAGATTTGACTTATTGTTAGAAAAATATGATCACCTTACTACAATGCCTCCAGTAAATCTACTACAATGGTGTAGTAAATCTACTATAATGGTGTAGTAAATCTATTACAATGGTGTAGCAAATCTACTACAATGGTGTAGTAAATCTACTACAATGGTGTAGTAAATCTACTACAATGGTGTAGTAAATCTACTATAATGGTGTACTAAATCTACTACAATGATGTAGTAAATCTACTACAATGGTCGAGTAAATCTACTACAATGGTGTAGTAAATCTACTACAATGGTGTAGTAAATCTACTATAATGGTGTACTAAATCTACTACAATGATGTAGTAAATCTACTACAATGGTCGAGTAAATCTACTACAATGGTGTAGTAAATCTACTACAATGGTGTAGTAAATCTACTACAATGGTGTAGTAAATCTACTTCAATGGTGTAGTAAATCTACTACAATGGTGTAGTAAATCTACTACAATGAGTGTGGTAAATGTATTTCAATTGGTCGAGTAAATCTACTACAATGGTGTAGTAAATCTACTACAATGGTCGAGTAAATCTACTACAATGGTAGTGTGTAAATCTACTACAATGGTGTAGTAAATCTACTACAATGGTGTAGTAAATCTACTACAATGGTGTAGTAATCACTACAATGGTGTAGTAAATCTACTACAATGGGTCTAGTAA
Organism: Ctenocephalides felis; assembly: GCF_003426905.1. Lineage (NCBI taxonomy): Eukaryota > Metazoa > Arthropoda > Insecta > Siphonaptera > Pulicidae > Ctenocephalides > Ctenocephalides felis. Next base: position 8,026,891 of record NW_020537758.1, on the reverse strand, counting down.
ATACTACAATGAGTGTAGTAAATCTACTACAATGAGTGTGGTAAATGTATTCAATTGGTCGAGTAAATCTACTACAATGGTGTAGTAAATCTACTACAATGGTGTAGGAATCTACTACAATGGTGTAGTAAATTTACTACAATGGTGTAGTAAAATACTACAATGGTGTAGTAAATCTACTACAATGGTGTAGTAAATCTACTACAATGGTGTAGTAAATCTACTACAATGGGTCTAGTAAATTTACTACAATGAGTGTAGTAAATCTACTACAATGAGTGTGGTAAATGTATTCAATTGGTCGAGTAGTAAATCTACTACAATGGTGTAGTAAATCTACTACAATGGTGTAGTAAATCTACTACAATGGTGTAGTAAATCTACTACAATGGTGTAGTAAATCTACTACAATGGTGTAGTAAATCTACTACAATGGTGTAGTAAATCTACTACAATGGTGTAGTAAATCTACTACAATGGTGTAGTAAATCTACTACAATGGTGTAGTAAATCTAATACAATGAGTGTGGTAAATGTATTTCAATGGTTTGAGTAAATCTACTACAATGGTGTAGTAAATCTACTACAATGAGTGTAGTAAATCTACTACAATGGTGTAGTAAATCTACTACAATGAGTGTAGTTAATCTACTACAATGGTGTAGTAAATCTACTACAATTGATAGCAATTTGACATTATTGTATTAAATATTATTTTGTGCTGATTGCCCGAATAACATTAGATGAGTAACATCGTATATTTTAATTTCTGAATATTTTTATCAAATTATTATAAAATACTTGATGATTGGAATGAATGGTTTGAATAAATTGATCTAATTTATTAATTCCTTTGTGTAGCCGTGCATATTAGCTTACTCATCCTGTTACGGATTGGAATCCCTTGCATTGATGCAGACCATCACCATCGTGGTTTATTCGGCGGGGGCGCCCTCTCGCAAAATCTAGCTGCCTGCAAATGCAATAATTGTCAGGCAGGGCCGTCTTCAATATAAAAAACAATAAAGAAAAATTAATATAAATTTAATTTAGGTGAGTCAAAATTTGTCATTTCGACGATATTTTTTCAAAAACGGAAGTCGTCAAGATTTTTCGTTCTTACCTTTCTTAGACGATAGCCCAAGACGATTCTTTAGAATTAACAACATTTTTCAATAACGCATTAGGCAACAATCTTAAACGCATTTTGAAAAATTGACAACTTTTCGGAAAATTATTAGTTGAAAATCGTGCTGTTAGATTTTGGTAAAGTTCGGCCGAGCTATTTCTTTGTGTTAATTGTTCAGAAATTATATCTTATATAACATAGTAAAATATTATAGGTCTAAAAAAAGTAGTTTGATTATAAAAATTCATTGAAGTTTGGAATAATATGTGTGTCAAAATTTAAACGGTCTAAGCAACAATTTGAAAAACTACTAAATTTTTAATTCTTAGGTTTTCTATTAAATTATGAATTTAAGCGGAAGAAACTTCTTTTTAAATATGACCCTGGTAGAGCCATAGCAGAGTTTTGTGGCAAGCAAGTTTGAGTGATCTGCGAGACGGCTTTTGTACTTGAGAGAGCGCTTATTCCATCCTTGACTATGCTAATGCCTGTATCTTTGTATATCAATCAATTTGGTACAGCTATATACTTTATAATTATACAAAATATAAATCATCATTAAATGTTCATAATATTTAATTTGTTCTCAATGTGAGTTAACTTGAAATATGTTAACCAGTTATCTGTGGCGCACTCATTAAACTGTGCGCACAGTTCTGTGTCATCAGGATCGAGGTAAAATGTTGTTTTTAAGGTATAACGGCTATTTATTTTATATCAGCGCAGCCCCTAAATATCTTGAAATTTAAGAATATGTTCTGTTTATTTTTTCAATAAATAGCTAATAGTCAGAGTTTTATACGCATGACAAGTATACTTGTCAATTCTCAAAATTCTGCTACATCTCCATACCAAATATAATCGTCAATCACATTATTAACTCGTTAATCTAATGAACAAATATATCATTAATATTAAACAATGAATAGTATGGAGTATGGTTAATAGTATATTAATTTATAATCATTATTGACTTAAAAAAAATTATTTTAATTTTAATTATTTTAAATTTCCATAAGTAAAATCCTGTAAGAAAAAATTCATAGACGTGGTAGGCACCTAATTTTCACAAGCAGAATCCTGTAAGAAATATTCAAATCATGTGGTAGGTACCTAATTTTCATAAGTATTATCCATAGATAAAAGAAGAGCATGGCAGAATCTTGTAAGAAATATTCATATCATGTGGCAGGTACCTAATTTTCATAAGTAGAATCCATAGATAAAAGAAGAGTATGGTAGAATCTTGTAAGAAATATTAATATCATTGTGGTTGATACGTAATAAGAAACAATGATAAGTGATGCTCTCTTCAGTAAATATGAATTTATTATTAGCATTAATCCATCCCCGACGTTGATGTATCGATCGAACGATTTCTTACATCATTTATAATTTCGGTAATCATAAAGTGTTAAAAATCGAAATTTGTAGTTTTAATATAAAATTTGTTTACGCGTTATTTTCTATAAACGATCAATATTGCGAGAAAAAAGAAGCAATGCTTCCCTGTTTGGTGCAATATCAACCCTCCAATTATTATTCGAAGGGGGTGGTACAATGCAATTTTCCCATCCACAGTACTTGACTCTGCATGTAGCAAGACACTTCTTTCGAAAACATTGTGTCCTATATCGGTTGTGTATAACATAATCGTATAATTACAATAATATAAATAGTTAATAAATAATCGTTAGTTAGTGTAGAAAAAATTTCGTCGGAGTGAATTCAGTGCGTCGTGTGCAACGTGGGTGATAAGGTTAAGCAAGTGCAATATTAGAAAAAATTGCTAAATATAATTGTATTCGCTTTCCATATTATTACAGTTTTGCCCATGTGGTTTTACATTTGAAATTGTCTTTATAAGAGACAATCGTGTTGTACCAGTGTACGAGTATATATCCAAATAAGTTATCTTCCATTACAACAATGGTAAATTCCGACATCGCGGTATAAAAAAGTGTTTCGAGTGAAAGTTCTTGTGGGGATCTTACAAACATATTATTGGACAGATTCCAAGAAATTTAGATGAAAATGATTTAAGACCTTTGTTCGAAAGATTTGGATTAATACATGAATT
>NW_020537758.1:8008522-8022682 GCF_003426905.1 Ctenocephalides felis | reverse complement strand
TTTGTTTATAATATTTGCATGAATGTATTCTGCTCATATGTTATTCTTAGAAATCCTCGTAACACAATTCTTTGTTTGTAAATTTAGTATCTCATATTTAGCAAATGTGCAAAAGTATTGTTGCAAAATTGATAAGATTAAATATTTTCGTATCTGGTGTATTCTATTTCACGTTATTTTGTTTATAAAAATTAATCCATTTAAAAACAAACGTCGGAGATATCAGACGACACATGACACATATTGTTTCTTAATTAAAATTCGAGTAATAAAGTACGATGTTTTGTCTTTGGGTAAATATAATAATAATCATAGTCGTTTGTGAATTTATGAGGCTAGATTATAATTGATAGTGTTATGTAATTCATTTGTTGGTTGCGTAAAGTAAATTTTAATTAAAATTAGGTAAAATCCGAAATTCAACGTAGAAATCCGGAACTGCTCCGGTTCGGAAATATATATAGTAACTTCTTTTATTTTTACTTTATAATTTATGTTAATAATTTCATTTCTTTAATTAGAAGCTTTTGTGTATTATTCAAATTTAAATTTAATTTTGTATAGACTCTCACTAAATTTTAGTTAATAATCAAATCTTCGTGCAAAAAGTCCAAGTGATTCAAGACAGATGTAGACAGGTTTTAATTTCTTATAGCAGGTAAACGCACGTTTTAAAATATTGATATGCAAATCCAAAAATCACATACAAACACACACATTCATTTTCCAATTGTGGTGTCATGTGATTCAGAATGACTTGGAACGTCGGAAAAACACTATGGATTTTCTGGTGCAAATATAAACTTCTCCTTTGGTAAAAATGCAGAAATCAGGTTAGCAATTTACATAAAACTTGTAACTTTTTCATTTAATAAAAAACAAATCTATTTACAACCAAACATTCGATTCCTTTAATCATCATAGCTATTATTATCACAAAAAAACGTAATTAAACTAATTTTTAAATTAAGCTTCAATATTTTATACGAGACTATACAAATGTTCATATACCATAAAATAACTAGTAAAATTTTGCATCAAACTGCATATTGAGATTTATTCATCTTTATGAAAATACCTGAAAATCTTGCTCAAACCTTCAACAAGACATTAGCACAAAAAAAAAATTGTCATTTTTTTAAATTTTTTAACAAATCTTTATCATGTTATTTGAAACTATACAAATATTTATATATTAGGTTGTCAAATATCTCTCTTCCGCTTTTTTGCTCTTGGTTTAATATACAAAAAGGCGGAAGGGAGATATTTGACAACCTATATCGTAAAATAGCTAGTTACATTCCGCATCAAACTGCATATTTAGATTTATACAGCATTTTATGAAATTACCTGAAAATCTTGCTCAAACTTTGAACAAGACATCAGCTCCAAAAAAAAACTTGTGACGTTTTTAAAACATTTTAAACTAAGCTCTAATATTTTATAAGAAACTGTACTAATGTTGATATATCGTGAAATAGCATCAAAACTGTATATTTACATTTATACATCATCTTATAAAAATACCTGAAAATCTTGATCCAACTTTGAAATAATTATTCATTTATTTATATCAGTGTATGTATTTGTTTGTATTACGAAATCGTCTATAATTTCTTCAACGCTTTCTTCACGTCCACAAGACTCTAGAAGAATACCAATTCACCAAATGGTGTAAATTTACCAAAATTGAAACCAAAATTACGTGATAGCATCACTGAATGCATTATTAAGTCGTTCAGTAGGCGAGACGCGTCCGAATTAATTTTTTTTTAAATTCTCCACATGAAACCGAAAGTCGTCTACTAAACTAATTCTTAAAACTGTCTCTTCTACGGCGAAAGTTTAATAATTTAATAATTGAATGACATTTGTAGTGATAATAACACTCATTGTGTTATGTTTAAAGGGTTCAGAGACCTTATGATGAATTAGATAGATTGCATGACATATGGTGTGATCCAAATTGACGATTAAGATTTTCCCACCGATATTTCATCTCATGACATCTTATTAATTCTATATAAAGTTTTATTGCTAATTTCTACAAACTGTTCAAAAGCGATTTTTATCTCGCAGTTTTTTCTAATTGATTTATTTTAAATTCGTCTTAATGAATAAAAATAAGAGACTACGTTTGAGACGTTGCAAGAATATAAATTTTTACTAACATGAGATAGGAATTCTAGATTTAATTCAAAACAGTTTTGAAACATTATTAACTTTCCGAAGAAGTTTTATGTTTTTGTCAAAAAATCCGATTTGCTAATTTTATGTTTTCTCAACTTTCTCAAATTAGAGAACAAAAATAAATTATTACACATTTTGGTAAGTTCAACTAGTTATTTTGTGTCTTTTCATTTCCAATTGAATTATATTTAAGATTTCACCTAATGATTTAATTTTACCAACTAATAATCCTAAAAATTTGAATAAAAATATTAAAATTATGTTTTTAATAATTTTATTGATAAATTTAAAATGGGAATTCTTGGACTTTCTTCCAATTTTTTTAACTTCTTGTATGATAAGTTACAGTAATTATCTAAAAATCGAAATTTTTTGCATAAATTGACGATTCAGAGGTTTCAGAACATTCATTTATTTATTTATTTATTAATTTTACAATCCGGCGGTATAATAATATTATAATAAGGCTTAAGTCAATATTTTATAGGTTTAATATAATTTAATTAACTATTAGCTATTTCATTACTTATTTATTTATTATTTAATTTATTTACTATAAACTTATTTATATTTAGGTAATTTTAATTATTTTAAATATAACTAGTTTGTTTGTTGCAAGTATTTTTTAAAAATTTAATGTATTTTAATAATCTTCACAATACCTTTACAATATAATTATTTTATTTAACAAATTTTAGGTTATTTATGATATTTTAGCAAATTGAAGTATCTTAATATTATTATTATTATTATTATTATTATTATTATTATTAATATTATCATTATCATTTTTATTATTATTATTAAGTATTTTTGCAATATAAGTTTTTTTCTTTTACAATTTTTAGGTATTTTGATGAAGGAAATATTTTGTTTCACATTTTTTTAATTTTTTAAGTGTATTTTAAAAATAAGTTTTTGGTTAACTAATTATTAATATTTTAACAATACAGTTAACAATTAAAAATTTTTTATGACTATTATTCTGGCATACCTCAGAAAAAATAGATGTATGTGTGTGGACAATATTGTATCGACGATTTTGGAAGCACCCTCAACCGATTTGAATTTTTCAAAAATCATTTGATTCCTATTGATGGAGAGATGTTCTGATTAGTTTTTGGCAAAGGCGGGTCCAGCCGTTACGGAGATACGGAGCAAAGAGTGCAGAAAATATAAATTGAGTGATACGAGAAAATAGAAATGAGATACGAGCATCCGATTTGAATGATTCAAAAAATATTCCACTAGTATTGACGAATAAAGAATTTATTAAGTTTCTTGCAAAGGCAAGTTCAGCGATTTCGCAAATTCAAAAAAAAAAGGTTTTTAAAAATGCCATTTGTTTAAAATCAAATATTTTCAAATATTTCGAGAAATTTCAAAATTTAAAAAAAAATCAAAATGCTCAATAAAACCGATTTTCTATCCCACGCTTTTACAAAATTTGAATTACGGTACGGAAAGTTCTAGTAATTTTTCTTAAAGCACGATGCCATGCATCACTAGTTTCCAATTAAATTATATTTAAACATTCCCCTAAATGATTCAATTTTGTCCAAGAAATTTATATGAAAATAATAAATTGCAAAGATAAAAATATTTTATGATACTTGAAACCATAATAATGGTTAAATTATATTATAAAAATTTCATAGATATATTTGAAATATGAATTCATGCATTCCTTTGCATTTTTTTTTATAAAATTAGGATTTCATATCTTATATTAATGTTTATCCCCCCTGGATGTATATTTTGCGATCAGTTTGCGAGTCAGTAGAGTCCCCACTTTTCCCCAATTAGCTAAACCATCATACATATATAAATACAGAGAAATTAAGTATGGTGGATTTCAAATCGTCATTGTTTTTGTTTCTATTGTTGTATAAAATAATTAATTTTTATTTTAAATTAATAGTTTAACGTTTAATTAATTAAAGGTGAGAAAATTCATTAGTGTAAATTTTTATGTGCCTCGATTTTTTGCTAATATAATTCTGTGTGTGAGGACGAGATAAGAGGATTTATGTTTAAATTTGGTGTCGACAAAAGCTAAATTTATAATAAAAGTAAAGTTAATTAAAATAGATTTAATGATTCTTAAAACAAAATATTCAGGATTTAAAAAATCACAATTTTCTTCTGATCAAAATTTGTGGCAAAATTCTGAAATCTCGAAACTTGATACTTGTTATTAGAAAAATAACTAATTATCGAATTCAACAAATAAAAATTGAAAAAATTGTAAATTACAAATGGTAAATTAAACTAATGGTGTATGGCATCGCGCTTTAAGGAAATTGCTAGAATTTCCCGTTTTGTAATGCAGTATTTGAAGAATATTAAATGTTTTTAAATATATTGTTATAGACAAATTAGAAAAGCTTATAAATTGGACGTTTATATAAGTTTACATAAAAAGTGAATAAATGAAACTTTATAAAGCGGAGTTAAAATAAAGGACCTTATCTCATATTTCTAAAAATTATATAAACTGAATTGCAAAAGTTTAAATTATTTATGTCAAGTATATAAATGATCATTTATATGCTTGACAAAATAATTTAAACTTTGTAATTTTATATGAAATTAAAATTGAAATCCGATTTATTTAAGATATACAAACAAAAATTTCGGAAAAAAATATTAATTTTGAAATAAGTTGTTCCCAAAAGCAATTGTTTTGTCAACACATACAGAGAGTTTTTTGAATCATTCAAATCGGATGTTTCGTTCTTACAAAAACTGTCATTTTTAGGCACATTTTGCTCCGTATTTCCAAAATGGCTGGACCTGTATTTGCCAAAAATAAATCACCACTTCTCCTCACCATTATGAATTGAATGCTTTTTTTAGCATTCAAATCCGATACTCTGTTCTCTCAAAAATTCGATTTATATTTTCTGCACTCTTTGCTCTTTATCTCCGAAACTACTGGACCTGCCTTTGCCAAAGGCTAATCAGCACATCTTCCTATCAATAGGAATTGAATGTTTTTTGAATCATTTAAATCGGTTGATCCGTGCACCCGAAAACGTGGACGATATATTGCGGACACACAAATCGTTAAAAATTCATATATTTTTGGCGTTTTTCTTCGTTTTTTTGCAAATATCTCCTAAAATATACATTTTAAAGAAAATCATGTAATCAACAAAATAATGTCAATAAAAATCTTAAGAGGGTCTTCCTATGTGACGGCCTGTTTTTTAGGGATATTTTCGGATTTTTTTCTACGACCAGTAAATATTTAGAGCTTCAAGTTTTTTATCATTTATTAACAAATATTTGGACAGTATAAATATAAAATTCCAGCTACATGCATTTTTTCTGAGGTATGCTACAATGTTCAGAAATAATAACTTACCTACGGGAAGTTAAAAACATTTGAACAAAATTTATAAATCGATTTTCATTTTTACTTTCCCGAAGGATAAGAATGTTTTAGCCAAATCCAATTTGCTAGTTTTGTTTCTTATGACGTTGTAATTCATTCTGAATCGTTTGACACTAAAATTTATGGTAAAGTTTAATCTTTCATTTGGGGAAAATTGATAAGGACTCACGCTGATTAATTTTCTCGCAAAAAATCTTAAATGATTTTAAAATTTTAGAAACCGTTTGAAAAATTTCTGTTCGAAGTCCTGCTGATTAGATGTTGGTAAAGATCAGCTGTTTTTTTTGTAATTAATTGTAGAATTTTCTTTGCTGCTTTAATGAAACTTTGCACATTAGTCAAAAATAACATCCTAAATCATGATGAAACTACAAAAATTAATTTAAATCACAAAAATTCATAAGCAGCGATTTTAACTTAACTGATTTTAAAATTTTAAAAACCGTTCGAAAGATTTCTGTTGGAAGTCCTGTTGATTAGATTTTGGTAAAGATCAGCTTGGTCGTTTTTTCGTAATTAATTGTAGAATTTTCTTTGCTGCTCTAATGAAACTTTGCACATTGTTAGTTAAAATTAACATCCTAAATCATGATGAAACTACAAAAATTAATTTAAATCATAAAAATTCATAAGCAGCGATTTTAACTTAACTGATTTTGAAATTTTAAAAACCATTCGAAAGATTTCTGTTCGAAGTCCTGCTGATTAGATTTTGAAAAAGATCAGCTGGGTTTTTTTTTTCGTAATAATTGTAGAATTTTCTTTGCTGCTCTAATAAAACTTTGCACATGTTAGTCAAATTAACATCCAAACCATGATAGAACTATAAAATTAATTTAAATCATAAAAATTCATGAGCAGCGATTTTTAACTTAACTGATTTAAAATTTTAAAAACCGTTCGAAAGATTTCTGTTGGAGTCCTGCTAATTAGATTTGGTAAAGATCAGCTTGGTAGTTTTTTCGTAATTAATTATAGAATTTTTTGCTGTTCTAATGAAACTTTGCATATTGTTAGTCAAATTAACATACTTAATCAGATAGAACTACAAAAAATAATTTAAATCATAAAAATTCATAAACAACGCTCTTAGGACATTCACTGTGTATATTCCAGTGTGTGTGTGTTCTTAAATTATCTATTATTATTATTATTATTATTATTGTTTATTATTGTTATTATTATTATATTATATTATTACTATTATTATTATTATTATTATCTTACTATTTCTATTATTGTTATTTTGTTATATTTTATTATTTTACTAGTAATATTTTGTTATTCAGAAATTTATTTATATTATGTATTCATTTTATTTTTATTATTATTTGCTTTATTTTACATTAAATCATATTATGGATATTATTTTATTTATTCAAATTTATATTAGGTTGTCAAAATATCTCCCTTCCGCTTTTTTGCTCTTGGTTTATAATACAAAAAGGCGGAAGGGAGATATTTGACAACCTAATATTATTTTTTATCAATATTACTTGGTGTTAATAAATTAGCAGTTTGTAATAATTATTGAAATTAAAAAAAAAAAAAACAGTGTGTGTTTAGTACTAATTTGTAAACTATCTATTTCCAGATGAAATCTTGCCGCCTGCCAATACTTTCCTCGATCCTCCTCTTTGCCTCGATTGCTTCAGCAGCAAAAATGCAGCAGCAAGTGACTTTTATGCCAGCAGGTACCAGCATTTTTCACTTCATCAGATCGCCACATAAAAGTGCTTTTGCCATAGCAACTCCTCATCTGCGCCAAATGTTTGTGGCACGTTATTCTGCTCCAGCAGCCACGAAAATAAGGCCTGCTGCAGCAGTTGCAGAAGTCACAGAACAGCAAGACGATTTATATGAGACAGCGGGATCGCAGAAAACTTACCAACAACCAGGTAATAAAAGACAAATATTAGGTTGTCAAATATCTCCCTTCCGCTTTTTTGCTCTTGGTTTATAATACAAAAGGCCTTATAGTACAGTAAACGGAGCGTTTTGGGTCTGATTTTTTTTCTGTGCTCCGAATTGCATGAAATGTCGGAATTAGGTTTCACTACCCCTCTGGGGAATGACACCCCTTCTCAATTGTGTAATTACATTATTTCAAAACAACGTCGGAAAAAAATGTCTTTTAAAGATTTATAAAAAAACTAATATTTTTCAAGTTACTGGCCACTAAAAATTCATATATTTTTGGCGTTTTTCTTGGTTCTCCTAAAATATACATTTTAAAGAAAATCATGTAATGAACAAAATAATGTCAATAAAAATCTTAACTAGTGGGGTGTATGGCATCGTGCCTTAAGGCAAATTGCTGGAACTTCCCGTACCGTAACGAAATGTTTGAGGAATACTGAATGTTATCAAATAGGTTATTAAAATATTGTAACATTGTCTAATATTCATAAGAAGTATATAAAATAAATTGCAAATTTAAAATTAATTATTTATGTTATATTAGAACTTTAGTCAGAATAAAAATAAAATCTGAATTATTTTCGATATACAAAAAAAACTAAAAAAAAAAAGAATCCAAAATCAATTATTTTATTAAGACAAGCAGAAAGTTCTTTGAATCCTTAAAATCGGACGCTTAGTTCTCTCAAAAACTGCCATTTTTTACATATTTAGCTCCGTATCTTCGAAATGGCTGGGGCCGCCTTTGCAAAAAATTAATAGACGCTTCTCCCAATCGTTACTAATTGAATGTTTTTTAGATCATTCAAATCGAATACTCCGTTCTCTCAAAAAGTCGATTTCTATTTTCTGCACTCTTTGCTCCGTATCTCCGAAACGCTGGACCTGCTTTCGCCAAAAACTAATCAGCTCTTTTCCCTCAATAGGAATCGAATGTTTTTTGAACCATTCAAATCGGTTGATCCGTGCGCCCGAAAACGTGACTGGAAATTTGTATCCATACATACATACACACACACACACATCCATTTTTTCTGAGGTATGCCAAAACGTTCAGAAACCTTTAAAACGTCGAGAAATGTAAAAATTCTTAATTTCGATTTTCGGCCCATTACAATAACTTACCCTACGGGAAGTTAATTATAGAAAATTAGATAGAAAAATCATTAGAATGCTAAATAACTAATTTTCTATTTTTATGTATTTTTATATTTTGTGATAAAAAATTGCTTCTTAAGGGGGCCCCCAAACAAATTTTGATACGGGGCCCTGCAAAGGGACGCTACGCCACTGATACTATTCGATATTCGGCCGAATGTAAGTTCGATGCAAGCCTGGTTGAATGATTAACTCCGATTTTGAACTGAAAACATATAAAATATAAGTTTCAATAGAAATAAAATTTATGTACAATTTAAAAATGTATTTCCGAGTCCGCGGTTTCCTGGGTCGGGGCCCCCTTAAGTCGGGGGCCCGTGGCATTTTGCCACCCACGCCACCCTATAGTTACGCCACTGATTCAGAGGTTATACCCTTTTTCGATCTCCGTTTACTGCACTAAAAGGCAAATGCTGTTGAAGGTGATAAATATTTTTGATGCTTATTTTTTGCAGGTTTGGGTCAATATGCAAATGCCATCCCTCAACCAGCTTTCACCGAGGATATAAGACGTCCGGCTATTGAAGCTATACAAAAAGCTTTGCTGCTCCAGCAACAAACATCACAGTTACAACAACAGTCCCTTCAGCAACTACAGCAGCAATCTATGCAACAGATTCAACAAAATCAGCACTACCAGTATTATCAACCTCAGCAAGTTTTGAGTAACTCAGTATTGCCTCAACAGCAGTATTACCAGGCACCAGGAAATGATCAGTACTATCAACAACCGACGCAACAAGTGCAACAATACTATCAACCACAATTCGATCAACAACAGTTGCAGGCTTTGTTTCAGCAACAATATCAGGTAAAAATAATGGATACATTGGGAAAAAAATTAGGTAATAACCTACGTGATTTTTATTCCTTTAGCAAAAGACGGGTCCAGTGCAGTTCCAACAGCCATCAGCTGCAGCATCAGAAACTAGTTATAATTTAGCTGAATCAGCAGCAAATATTGAACATCAGAATACTAAACAGTTGGGTATTGCTTACTCGCCTTCAACGGATGTCTCGAGTTTTAAATATGCAAGTCAAGGATTGAACTATAATTTTTGAAAATATTTAGGAACAAAATTGTTGTAAGTATTAATTATTTTATAGGCCATATATTGTTAAATCTAGTTGTAGAAATTATTTGTTAATAAATTTCATACGTTTAAATTTTTTATTTGACTCATCTTCAGTACTAAACTTTTTTCTTTAATTTATAATTTTTGGAAAAAAATTCAATAATTTCATAGTTATTTTTTCTTTCAAAAATATATATGAGTGCTTGGTACAAAATATTCGAGTTATTCAAAAAAATGATTTGGAAAAAAAATTAATCGAATTAAAATTAAAGTTAAATATTCTGTTTTTACGTGTTTTATAAATTACATAAAAAATAATACATCATAAACTCATATTTAGATAATTTAATTTATCAAATTTTTTATAGCTAAGAGTAAAAACAGAAATAAAAGTTTTCCCAAGATTTCGCGGGTGCACGTTAACCTAAAATGACGCGTCGATCCAGGTTGCGTGCACTTTTAGGCAAAAACTAGCCCCTAACAGCATTTCTTAGGAAAACAGTATTCAATATGAAGTGAAATTATAAAATATGACTTATAATACTATTATAAATATTTTTTAATTAAATTTAGTACAACCCTATGTTTAATTTACGTATATTGCAAATTGCAAACTTGGACATATTGTAGCGAGTTCAAATCTAATTTATTTGATTTTTTTGTATGAGAGTATTTGTGATAGGAATATATAGTGAATTTTATCTAGTTTCTGCTAAACTAACTAGAAAAGAGTGCCTGGTACAAAGTTTTTGAGTTATTCAAAGAAATGTAGAAAAATTGTAGCTAGTGTGTGGGTCAAATTTTAGTGTTTTATGAACTCTTTCTTAATAAGTTTAATTTTATCGAAATGACTAAATCTCAATTCTTATTGATTTAGTCGATTATTTGCATATATTGGAAAGTTCATGTAAAGTCTCTTGGCAAATTGCCACTTACTTCTAATTTATTACGCATTTTTAGGAATAACAAATACCTAAAAAATTATTGATTTTATCTTACAACTTGTATTTTAAATTAACAAATTTTTATTCAATTTTTCCGAAAAAAATGGCTAAACAAATTCTGGATATTAATTTTTAATTTGTTAATTAAATAAAACAATTTTTCTGGTATAAACGGGGGTTTTATTAAAATCTAAAAAATATTTTTTAGGAATTTTTGGGAATAACAAATACCTAAAAATTATTAATTCTAACTTACAACTTGTTTTTTTTTTTAAATTAACAAGTTTTAATTCAATTTTTCAAAAAAAATGACTAAACAGATTCTGGATATTAATTTTTAATTGGTTAATTAAATAAAACAATATTTTTGGTATAAACGGTGGCTTTTATTAAAATCTAAAAAATATTTTTTAGGAATTTTTAGGAATAACAAATACCTGAAAATTATTGACTTTAACTTACAACTTGTTTTTTTAAATTAACAAAGTATTTATTCAATTTTTCGATTTGTGTCGATTTAGGATATTCTTTTACGTTACTTTAAATAACTTTTAAATTTTATTCCGGGCTCTCTGATTTATTTTACATTAGTGAATACTAGATAAAATTCACTTAAATAAATTACTTAAATTTAATAAAATAAATGCACTCCTTTAAATTCTAAACATTCTATTATATTTGAAGCGTGCTGATTAAAGAATTCTATTAGTATGTCGATTTTGGACATTTTTTTACATTTTTTCAAATAACTTTTGAATTGTATTCTGGGCATTTCGATTTATTTATTATTATTATTTATTTAAGTAAAAACTAGATGAAATTTACTAAAATTTAGTAAAATTGTTATATACACTTGCATAATAAAATTTTGAATAAAGCTAGTCAGAACGCAGATTTTTTTTTTAACTGCACATAGCACAAATTTATGTTCTTACGAAAAAACTTGATTTGCTAATTTTACGATATTTCAACATTTGAAGTCATTTTGAATCATTTGGCACAGAAATTGCAGTAAGTAATATAAAATACTTGCAACAAACAAACTAGTTATATTTAAAAATAATTAAAATTAACTAAATATAAATAAGTTTATAGTAAATAAATTAAATAATAAATAAGTAATCAAATAGCTAATAATTAATTTAATTATATTAAACCTATAAAATATTGACTTAAGCCTTATTATAATATTATTATACCGACGGCTTGTAAAATAAATAAATAAATAAATAAAACTCAATTCTTATTGATTTAGCTGATTATTAGATTTTTTCCAAAAATTGGCTAAACAAATTCTGGATAATAATTTTTAATTCCTTAATTAAATAAAACAATATTTTTGGTATAAACGGTGGGTTTTATTAAAATCTAAAAAATATTTGGTACAAAAATAGTAATCATACAAACATCTATAACAACAATATTAAAACACGTCGTTTTTCCTCAAATAATACACAAGAAACATAAGTTATACATCTTGCTAAACTATATTATAGAATACTAGAAATGCAGTCATCATATGATAATGATATTTTAATCTAAAGTTATCGTATATAAAGTATCTTCTGGTAAAACCTCCAGAGTGGCCTGAAGACCATCATTGAAAGGATAACATATACTGCCGTCTATGACCAAACCGGCGTCGATGCATCTGGAGGTAACTGTTAACTTTTTGGCGAAGCCTCTGGATTTTATGCCTTTCGGGTGGGGCCAGACTCCGACAGAAATTAATTCGCGTAAAGAGTAACACATCCGTTCATCGGATGGCGGGAATGTTAAACTATCGTTGTAGGCTAAAGAAATTTCTTTGGCGGTGGCTTTGATGTCGGAGGAAGGACTTAAATTGCGTACTGTTTCCAAGAGTCTTCTTGCACATTGGGATGATATCCTGTTGATGCTCATGTGCCAGGATGTGCAACCAGTACCTGTACAAACACAGAGACCAGAAGACTTAGTTTTGGTGACTGTGTCCTGGTCGTCGATGCAGATTTGTAGGTGCGAAACACGTGCAGACATATTTTCGCCCATGAAGACCTCGTTTAACGCGAGGTATGGGAGGACTCTGGTGCACCTGGAGTCAACATTTTTAGGTTCCACATCATGTTTATCAATTTGTCTGGACACCATCCTGGTTTTCATAGTATGGTCATGTAGGTCTACTTTACGAAAACGGTCACGATCGTACAAACCATCACCACGTACCGTGGTTCTTATGCGGTTCCTGTTGAACCAATGATAGTCCCCGTGCAGGATTTTTTTAAAAGCTTCCTCAATATGTTCGGAATAATAACGGTGCAGACATAGACTGCCTTCGGACCTTGACGGATGCGAATTTAAGCCTACGAAAGGTCTTTTAATACACCGGGCTCGTTGGCTGCTAAAAGAAACGTACCATCGCCTCCTACAGGTACCACCAAATCACTCCATAAAAAAGCCTCGGCTGTGCTGTTATCCTGTTGACAACCCGCACCTCAATCCCCAAATCCCTCAAAGTCTTCGTAACTTTATTCTCGAACTGTTTGTGTAAATTATAATAATGCAACAAAGCTTGTATATCATTCCCCCGATTTTTCAACAAACACTCCAATTCCTCAGCATTCAATTCAGGATGTCTCAGTTTCTCGAATTCATATCTGGACAACTTTGACACCACCAAACATTTCCGGAGTTTTAGGTTAGGTGCCGAAGGCACCTGACAACTATCCCCTTGTATCGATTTGAAACGAACATTTTTGACACTCGAATTTATACGATTCAATAGTGTACTATGATTATACATTTAAAAATGTTTAAATTGACTTATTCATGCGATGTTAATGTTGAGGTTAAGTGCGCAATATGTCATCAATGTCAAACGCAAAGTGTCACGTGCTGAAAACATTTTAAAGATAACATAACATGATATTATTGACTTGCAAAGTGAAAAATAGATAGACGTCAAATTTGAAGATTGTTGACAGAATTTGTAAAAATTATAACCTAAAAACTTATGGGAAAATGATCTTTACACGTACCTAACCTCAAAAATCAGGATCAATATTAAAAATTTTGGTATAAACAATTATATACAAGTATATATATATATATATATATATATATATATATATAATTAAATGCATATACAAAGCTTAAAAAAATACATTTTTTGCCGAATATTTTGTATAATCAAAAATATTTTAATATAATCTACATAAACGTCATGAAACTGAAGAGGCAAATCAGGTATGAAAATAAGATTTTTAAATTAAACCAGTATGTATAAATATTTATACAAAAAAAAACATTTTTGAAGTACAAGATCATAGATAAATAAGCATAATAATACAAGATGATAAAATTTTCAATATAACCTCAAAATTTGACGTCTTTGGTTCAACTGTCAAATGGGATATATAATGTAGGATTTTCTAAATAAACAATTAGGTATGTATGTGTATTCATATACGCATACAGTGCAATAAAATATATATTT